>NW_024082540.1:108249-149729 GCF_003009895.1 Hyaena hyaena
GGCCATGTGTAGCAACATGGATGGACCTTGAGGGTGTTATGCTGAGCGAAATAAGTCAGGCAGAGAAGGACAAATACCATATGTTTGCACGTATAGGAGGATTAGGAGGAACTTGACGGAGGACCAAGGGGGAGAAGAAGGGCGGAAATGGTGGGGGAAAGGGAGAGAGGCAAACCATGAGAGACTCTTGAATGCTGACAAAAACTGAGGACTGATGGATGTGGGGGGGAGGGGGGATGGGCATGAAGGAGGGCACTTTGGGGATGAGCACTGAGTGTTATGTAAAAACTAATTTGACAATAAACTATTTGTAAAAAAAAAAAAAAAAAGATACAAATTTCCAGTTAAAAAAAAAAAATAAAAGAAAAGAAAAAGGAGAGGAGAGAAGTAGAGAGGAGAGGGTGGAGAGAGAGAGAAGGAGAGAAAGAGAAAGAAAAATAAAATACCACTAACTAGAACCTGCTTTCTTCACGGATCACAGTAATGGGAAAATGTTATATGTGACCACAGTGCCAGATCATGTGCCTTTGCTGTTGACGCCACTAGGTAACTTGATTTTACTGGTTTTGGTACTAATCTTAAGAGATTGCTTTTTATGTTTTTGTTTAATTTAGATCAAACTTTGAGAAGATTAAGTACTACATGAAGGAAAACACAAAACTTGTAGAAAAAGTATCCATTTGTGAACAGAAGGCATAATCATCTCCCCCCCCCTTTTTTTTCATTTCCATGAATTCACCTGGAATTGTGTTCACTTAAAGTTCACTGCTTTTGCCATCTTCTCTTTCATCCTGGTGTCCTATTTCCTTCCATTCTATACCAGGCTTAATTCAAATCAATCATCACATATGTAAAATACCACATTCTTTATTTTTATAATGACTTCCTCACCAGAGAGAGGTTTTTATGTCACTATAATTAACATTTTTGAATTCTGAATCCTTTATTACATCTTTATGTAGATCAATGGACCAAAGAAATGTACTCAAGAAACCATGTGACAAAATAAGCTTCCCTCTTATGAAGCACATAGATATAAGGTAAAAATCCCTTCTTTATCCTGGGACAGCTGAGTGGCTTGGTTGGTTAAACATCCAACTCTTGGTTTCAGCTCAGGTCATGATCTCATGGTTCATGAGCTGGAGCCCTGCATCGGGCTCCGTGCTGATGGTGGGAAACCTGCTTGGGATTCTCTCCCTCTGTCTCTCTCTGCCCCTCCCCTGCTCTCTCTGTCTCTCTCAAAACTTAAATTAAAAAACGGTATCAAAGGGGCACCTGGGTGGCTCAGTCGGTTAAGCATCCGACTTCGGCTCAGGTCATGATCTTACAGTCTGTGGGTTCAAGCCCCGCGTCGGGCTCTGTGCTGACAACTCAGCCTGGAGCCTGCTTCAGATTCTGTGTCTCCCTCTCTCTCTGCCCCTCCCCTGCTCACTCTCTGTCTCTCAAAATAAAGACATGAAAATTTTTTAAAAAAGGTATCAAAATCCCTTATTTGTCCCTTAAAAATGGAAGTAAAAGTAATGAGTAAGTATTCCTGGTGACTATATGTTTTGTTGTAGAATAACAGTGAGATACTTGAGTACGCTAATGAATTTTTTAATGACATCATTCAAAGTGTGCATGCTTTCTTGCAATCAGGGAGAAATCAGAATGTCAAGAATCGGGGATCCTGAGTTACCATATTTTGATGTTTGAGCCCTTTGGTCGTTGGGTGAATTGAGCCTCTCAGCCTTCTATGCTGTTCACTGCTCTCTCAAGCAGTAAAACAACAGTATTTCTTTTATTTAGGAGTTGGGCAGAATTTGTTTTCATAACCCCAGCTTAATTTTTATATCTATCAGTGCTGCTGGGAGAGAGCACTACAAGTTTCTAGCCATGTTGAACAGTTCTGTTCTTCTTAATGCAGAGCGGAGAATTTTGAAAGTGAATCTGGTGACAATAGTTATCTTCCATAAAGAAAAGTCATTCATTTGAACTGTTTGGCTTGAATGATTTTACATTTTCCTCATTTTTTCTTTGTCATCCAGTCACAGTTCCATTGTCTCAAAAACTAAGAGAGTTGCTCTGAAATATTTACACTTTCCACTGTTCTCTTTAGGCTTCATTTATTTGTGTCTGGTTTTTCACTTTGGCCCAAACTGGATCGACTGTTTATAATGATACAGGGACTGACTGTGGGGTATGTTCTCTTGACCATGCTTCTTTGTGACACATTGTCCAGTGTTTGTTTGGAAAACATAGTACACATTTTGTTTCTATACTACTTGCAAAATGGGAAAAAGAAAAATCTACAGAGAACTTGAAAGGTGCTATTTTAGTAAATGCTTCAGAAGTTTCAGAAGTAAATTCCCTCTATTTGCTGCAGGATTTCCATTGTTCACTTGGCTTTGAAGAGAAACAAATTAGTCACGTCTTAGAACATTGGATTTATATGTTCCCTGAGTGATCTTCTTCTTGGGGCCTAAGTCACTAGAGAGAATGTTTTGCTCATGTACCTTCCCCTTAATGAAGTTGCTACCAGCGAAGTTAACTTGAAGTCTGAAGAAAAGGAAGTGAACCTGAGGTCTGAAGAACAGCCTATGCAGGAAAAAAATGCTCAGCTTAAGATCCAAAAGAATCAGGTAACAAAATTTACTATCAAAAATTCTATAAATCAGAGAACAGAACATCATTACTTACTTTTAAGGTTTCTCGTTTTTAACTGTGGTAAAATACATGCATTAGAAAATTTCGCATCATAAACATTTAAGTGTACATGTTAGTAGTGTTTAGTACAGTCACGCTCTTCTATAGTCATCACATCTTTCTCAAACCTGTCTTAAAGTCAGGAGATACCAGCAAATGCATCAAGGATTCGATGCAGGGATTCTTGACATCTAATAAATATAACCTGGAAGAGGTGTTACTTAGATGGAAGAAAGTCACATTTGGTAGAATGAGTTTGCTCTGGAAAGTTAAAAAGTAGATTCCTGCCTTTGGAATCCTATCTTTTCTCCTCTCCCCCCTCATGGCCACACTTGTGGAAATGGGTGCACACACTCAAGTAAACTGCTTTATGCCTGACAGGTAGCAAAGGGGACCTGGGAGACAATTGTGATGCACTGAGGTATGTGAAAGGGGCAAAGGAACCTGAATGGGAAACAGTAAGAAGAATGTAGATGTTCTTGATGGAATATGTGGATGAAGACAGAGAATCACAGAAGAGTAAGACTTTCAGGAGTTAATTGCTACAAACACTGTTGTAAGAATGAATGTGTGAGACAATGGGGATAATTATACTTTCTTGAGTACATTTAACACCAACCATACTTTTACCATAGTAATCAGTCAAGGATTGTGTTTCTCCCTTCTGCTTTGATTTCTGTGATCTGCATCTTCCTTTACTTTGTGGAAAACTCAGGGTTCATTGTCATTGTCCTTTACATTTCAGTCCCATTGTAGCTACATGACTGTCATATGTCTATAATTTGTTGTTAAAGTCTACACATTGGGTAGGAAATATATGGAGAAGAATTCAAGAATTCAAGATGGTATCTTGCTGCAGATGAGATGGGAGTTTATGTATGATAGGAGATCAGGGCTGTCAGCAGTACTGAACCCTGTGAACTCAGTTTTCCTTTGTTTCCTTCTTTTTTTTCTTTTCCCTTCCATTCCTTTCCCTGCAATCCTTTTCCAAGAGACAAGATTCTGAAGGTGGGGCAATTCATATCATTTTCTTATTGTCAGTATATTTTGCATTCTTCTCAACTGGTGTCTTTGAGGTAGGTGCCAGGGGTTCCCTTGTGTACTGTAGAAATGTCCATTTCTGATATTGTACAGTGTTAATGACAGCATGTCTAAGAAAGATGTCTGTATGGCAGTGTCATGGCCCCAGTCTTGACTGAAAATTCAGGGTTCTTGGGAGAAACCAGACAACTCAGGAATCCCTGTTTCATCCTTACGTGTTTAGTTGTGATGAGTTGGTCAGGCTTAGTTTTGTACATTGAAATGAAATACACTTATGCAGTCCCAATCACAAGAGCCTGAGCTGGGGTGTGGGGGAGACACTTAGTGCCTCTTATGTGGGTTTTTTATACTTACGTGATGCATTGATGAGTTGGCATAGAGAGCTGTGAAGAGAAGCTCAGAGTTGCCAAAGTCTTGCCAGCATGTTGGAGCTTGACTTTGTTTAGTCCCTTATGGAGGGTGGCATCAATGTTTCCCCCTGGTTGTGTTTGTGGATCTGTGTGTTTATGGGGAAGGGGAGGAGATATTTGAGCCTTGCCTTGAGATTCCGGGGAGGGAAGAAAGGCATAATTTCACATGGGCTACCATGTAATGTATGTTTCCTTCCCCTCACAGGAAGCTGGGACTGAAAGAAAAGGAGCAGATGGAAGGGGAGAAGCAGCTCTCATCCGCAGAGGAGAAACTAAAATTAGCTGCTGAAGAGCTACAGAACTACAAGTGAGTCCAGCTCCTACCAGCAGCAGCTCACACAGGACTGTTGGATCACTTTGAAACTTTGTACAGTGTTTAGACCCAAGTAGCACACTGATATACACAAGCCTTCAGGAGACATTTATTTATGTAGAGAATTCAAGAAAATTGTGACATTTTCCAGATATTAAGTTAAACATATTAATTTAAACAAGTTAAGCCACTAAAGATTTCCTGATCCTAATGCTGGCCTGGCCAGAGTTTGTGGAAATGTGGTTGCTGAACATGTGTCTGGAGGTGCTGGAAATTATTATAAACCTCAGGAAGCAGTTTGGTGGATGAAGAATAACATCGACAATTATGACCATCCCATTTTAGAGACGTTTTTGTTGTAGCCATGAGAAATATGATAAGGATCTAAGGAAAAGAAGACTTGAACTTTATGATGAAAGGTACTCATTGCAGAATTATCAATGATAAACAATGACAGGGAGCTGTCACCTCTGGTAAATAGACTGTATCAACGCAGACCCCCACAGGAATTAAAAATAATAAATACAAGATGATGTAGCAATGCCTTTGGGCTTTCTGTACTCTCTTTCTCATGTGAAATGTGTCTTATATGATTGGACTGTGTGTATGAGAGCCCATTTCTTATAATGGGATCTGTGCCTATTACCATCACCCTCAACATGGTGCTTCATCTGATGAAAGCAATCGTCACTTCCAGGAGAAGAGTAGAAGAAACACAAGAAGAGCTGCGGCAGTCAGAGCTCACCTTCGGACACAAGGTAGCTTGCCCTCTGCCCAGTAGTTCCTGAGTGCTTCAGCGTCTGACGCAGAAGATCATAACGGACCACTGAATCTCTCCACATAGGTTTTTATTGATGTGCTGGCTCTTTCAGATCTCTCTTTGTAAGAAGGCAGCTCAGGACAACTGGGTAAAAAGGTTTTTCTCTCCTCCTCTTGTGCACACTCTGCCACAGCTGACGTGGACGTGTTTCTGTCTCCCAGCTCAAGGCTCCTCATCAGGAGAGGGAGATGGTGGAGCAGAGCAGGGAGGTCACTTACTTGAAACGCAGGGACAGGATTTTGACATATGTCTTTTAAAGGCATCGTGAGGTTTTTACAAAGTCTAAACTGTTTGGTGTCCAGTGGAGGTCTGGGTGTGGTAACGCTTAGTGAAACTGATTCAGCTCGATCTTCCAGGGTGGAAGTCATCCAAAGACAGAGGCTTCCACAAGAATCCAGGAGGCACAAACCAATGGCAGGAGGACCTGATAGGGAGATCCCTCCATGGAGAAGTAAGGAGCACGTTGTGAAATGCAGTAGCTTAGCTTCTGTGGCAACATCTGCACAATGAGCTTCTGTTTTGGTGGGTGTCATTGTTCGGTCTCCTACAATCCCAGGTGGTTACTGCAGGGCACAGGTTGTCTCACAGTGGTGACAGGACGCTGTTTCCCTCAGATGCCCCCAGCCAGCAGGGCTCTTTGGGTCTATTTCTTGTGGGTGGTGGAGCTCATGCTCCTCCACTGACTGTGGGCCCCTATGCAGTCTCCTGGTTCCATTTAACTGGAAAGTGGGTGCTGGAACAGATGTGGGTCAGCCCCCTTTCCACCTTGATACTATATTAAAGGCTTTTTCTTTTGTTTCAGATTAATATGAACAATAGCATGAATTGGAGGCTTTATGTCCTGATGAGCTTTCTTGATTTGCCTTTTGGATAAATATTCCACGGAATATTTATTCTATTTATATAAAGAAAGCAGACATTTCTTTCCTTTCTTTGGAGGTCCCTTTATTCTTTAAAAAATACTTTTTTTGGTGTATTGGGAACTGTAGTACCCCATTAGTAAAGTAATTCTTGTGACATTTCACTCCTCTAATGTCATTTTATTAGTGTGACTCTAAAACTTTGCAAGTCATTCCACATAGATTTAAGCTTTCCCTTGCTCAGTATTATAGTATTAGTCTCTTCAAGGCAATTTCTGTTCATGAATATTTACATAACCCCTTGTCAGATACATAAGGCAGATTCTATATACAGTAAAACGTTTGAAAAGTCCCACCCATGCCTTATAGAAAGGTACAGTGTGATGTTCATGATGACATTTCCTGACATTATACTAACCAAGCTATTGTTCCTTTAATTTTTAATCTGTGAAAAATTGTCATTTCCCATGATGTGTATTAGGAAACCCTCCTTTTAGTGTCGATTTCCAATGAATTGAGCCCTGACCTGTCCACGGTTGCTTGCTTATCAAATATCCAATCAAAGCCCTCTGGTGCCTTCCTCAAGACTCCTCTGGAGTCTCAAGGTTAATCTGTGCCATGTGGGAAATCCTCTGTCTCCGATAAGGAACTTGATTGTAGGAAGCAGAGTAAGATAGTTGAGGAAGGCATGGACGTTTTTGTTTTTTCCACACAGTCTATGCAAGTCAGAATAAACCTCCCTCCCTTCTCTGGCCTCTACCAGATGCAGAACCTGGTGCAGCTTCCATGAGGAGCAACAACTCTGTCCCTAGTTAGGACACACAGAAGGTCAAGGTATATGATGTGACCATTTTCAGTTGTAACTCTCTCTGGAACCTGTTATCTCTTTATACAGCACTCTCTTCTGGTCTTGTCTCTAGTTCGTGTGTTCCAAGGTATATCTATGGTGTTATTTACTTTACAAAGAGTAAAACTCTTTCCCAAGAGCCTACATTCTTAACTTGTCATCTGTGTTTGTTCATTTTTTAAAATAGTTTATTCTCAAGTTGGCTTCTACACAACACCCAGTGCTCATCCCCGCAAGTGCCCTCCTCCATGCCCATCACCCCCTTTCCCCTCTCCCCCACTCCCAACAGCCCTTAGTTTGTTCTCAGCATTCAAGAGTCTCCCATGGTTTGCCTCCCTCCCTCTCCCCAACTCATTTTTCCCCTTCTTCTCCCAAGAGCCTACAGGCCTCTCTGTTTTTAGTTTGTCGTCCTCGGTAGTGCCTCTAGAAGCCATACGTATTTAGAGGCAGAGGATCACAGGACAGTCACTGTGTGATTGTGAAATTAACATGAGGAGGAGGACATCTTGCCCTACACTTACTGGGCTGGCTCACTTCTTCCAGACCTCCTTTCATGGAAATATTCCTGGAAACTGAAACAACATTATTGTTGTTTTACTCCTTTTCTGTCCAGAGTTAGTCATTGAGCTGTTAATAACATCAATTCTAATCCTCATTAACTGAAAAACATGAAAAGCCCAACTTTCTGAGAGGTGCTTATCCATTCTGAATGCTCTTATTGAAAGTTTATTTTTTCTAGATTTCATAATTCATCACCTCTCCCATCTCTTTTGGGAAATGTGCTTTTGCCAAGTCACTGCAGCTGTTCAAGTAGTAAAAATACTATGAGCTATCTGGGAAGACATATTCAAAGTAAAAAACATACACTGGAACTGAAAGAATGGAGAGTAAAAGTCAGGTCTGATGTACCAGGTTTTGGAAAAGAGCTGATGCCATGTTCACGTAACCAGGTTCTTTTTCAGCTTGTGTAAATGTTGTAGTTGGCATCTCCTGTTGATACCTTATCTGTCTTTTCCACTTTGGTATGAGAACATATTCATTTTAATTCTGTCATTTCAAATTCCCCACATGTTTTTCCATGGGGCAAAATTAGTCTGTATGTCACAGGGTACGTAAAATTCGGCATTCCCTGTGAATCCACATGTATCTATAACTTTTTCTGACTGACTCCTGAGGTGGCACT
The DNA here is from genome assembly GCF_003009895.1 of Hyaena hyaena. Taxonomy (NCBI): domain Eukaryota; kingdom Metazoa; phylum Chordata; class Mammalia; order Carnivora; family Hyaenidae; genus Hyaena; species Hyaena hyaena. Next base: position 116,409 of record NW_024082540.1, read on the forward strand.
GTTCCTGCAGAAAACACTTTCCCAATTCTTCTGGAAGACTCTAGGGATGTCTTCTCCCCAGAGATCTTTTTGTCTTAGGGCAGCACGTCCAGAGAGGGAGTGAGGTGAGCAGAGGCTGCCAGCAGGACCTTGCAAGCAGAGCTGGTATCAACTCCTGCTTCACCTTTTGCAAGCCATTTACCCTCCTTCCTCTTAGAGCCTGTTTCCTTACATTGAGAGCAGGGTGGCCATACTTATTTGCAGAGTTCTGAGAATCAGAGCTCAGGCATGAAAGCCCTGCAGAAGGTTCTCTCATGAGTCTCCAGGTTGAACCACTGATAAGAATTAACTGGAGATGGATTAAAGATATAAATGAATCATATGAAACCATAATTCCCCATCCTTATTTCTGCTTCTAATATGCTGAGACGGAGCTGTTGAGGTGGTGAAGGGTTGGGTGGAGAGTAGTCCTGGAAATAGATGCCTGTGTGTGTGGAACAGACATTCTTTAGGAGTCTGGAGTTATCTCTCTGATCCTCTAGGACGGACCACTTCTTCCCTACATTTGCAGACACAGCCAGTACCGTGCATGCTGCCAGCAATGCACTGCCTTGTCTCCTCAAACTCCTAGTTATAGATCCATGTGAATTCACAGGGAATGCCAAATTTTATGTACACTATGACATACAGACTAATTTTGCTCCATGGAAAAATATGCTTGGAATTTGAAATGACCCGGTGGGAAGGATGGAGTTTTGTGGCACTGAGGCTGCCCTGTTGAAACCAGGCAGAGGAGGAGAAGACAAGCATTGTTCCTGCTTTTTAGGGGTTCAGCTATGTTAGTGTTGGTGTTGGTGTTGGATTTTTGACCTTTTACACTAACACATTTAAAAAGTTTAATTTCTGTCCTGCACGTCAACGTGGCTGCAAGAGCATTTTCTCCTTACCCAAAAGTGCCCTTTATGCTGTACCCCATGGGCTGCCCTTTATCGCCATTCATGGGCTCTGGGCCACCCTTCTTCTCCACCCTGGTGGTCTCTGGGACCTCACCCTCCACCTCCACCTGCACCATCTGGAAAGATTATCTGAAAGGTATAAGTTGACTTATGAAACACGTTTCATCTTTTGTTGTTGTTGTTGTTGATGTTGGGTCTTTGGAGTAGATGCAATGATGGCACCACAGGACTTTCAGGTCCACCTGACTGAGGACGTTGTAATGTTCTTCAAGTTTCTCAGAACATGCATGAAATGGGCTGTCATTTCCACATACTGAGCTGGGCAGCATGTGTCTCTTATAGGGAAGGAAAGAGGCCTTATACCGGCTGACAGACACAGCACTCGCTGGGATGTAGCTTGTACAGAGACCATGTGCTGGGCTCTCTGAGGGATGAGACACACCCCTCACTTTATTTCTAGTTAGTTGAGACCCGAGCTGTTCACACTTGCTTGATTAGTTATAAGAACACCTGAGCCAGGGCCATGTGGAAACTTCCTCAAGGGACAAGGTCAGATCTCCCTCTTGTCCTCAAGGGTCACCTGAGGAACCTGGAAATCCCATGGTAAGGGACTGGAGAGTGAGAAAGAGTTGAATATAATGGAAGTTGGGGGGGGAGGTTGTTCTTCTGCACAGTCTATGCAAGTCAGAATCAATCTCCATCCACCTCTAGGATTTATGAGACACAGAACATGGTGCAGCTCCCATGGGGAATATCAGTTGTGTCTCTACCAAGGATGTACAGAAAGACAAGGTAAAATCTGTTGCCCTTTTCAGTTGTAATGATTTCTGGAAACTTCTATCTGGCGTTGTCTGGTTTTCTATGTCTTATGGTGTCTTTACTATTTTATCTACTTCTTCCTCACAAGCCTCCAGGCTTTTCCATTTTAAGATAATCATGTTAGTTGGCGCCTCTGGAAGCCACAAGTGCGTGGAATATGAAGACCACATGGCCCTCACTTTGTGTTTGTGGAAATAACCTGAGGAGGATGACACTTGCCTGTATACTCAAGTCTTCTGGCACGGCTTACTCCTTCTGCACTTACTTTATACGAGATTATTGTTATGATTTTCATTTTCTCCTGTTTCAGTGTAAGGGGTGAACTTGTTCAGAATGTCTGCTATCACCCTCATGACTGGAAAAGATAAAAACTCTTTCCAACTTTATATTATGTGCTTTGTGCAGTGCTGACTGTTCTTAGATAAATTTCAGAATTCATCACTGTTCCTTCTGTGTTGGTTAATGTACAATAGAGAATTTCTCCAGTTGTCCCCTAAGTGAAAACACTCTGAATTATCAGAAGTGGCCTGTTTACTAGAAAATGTACTCTGGAATTGCAGTCACGAAGGAAGAGAATCAGGGATTCCCTGCAGGGACGGTACCTCACAGAGTCCTGCAGTTGTGTTTATACGAACAGGTTCTCTGTGGCACAGGAGCTGTTGTAACTGGTACTGTGTCTCATGATACCTTATGGGAGTTTTACACCTGAAATCAAGATATGTTTATGTTCATTCATTTATGTAGAATTTCCACCTCCCTTTTACAGTGGGACAAAATAGCTCTGCAATTCCTATTGTACTTGAAATCAGAATTATCTGTGAATTAAGATAAACACACCTGAGACCAATGAATGTGCACAGGTAACATGTTTCTCTCAGAAAGCCCATTTCCAGTTCCCTTTGGAGGACTCTGGGATTCCCCATCTCCTCAGAGGTCTCTGTGGTCTTGCAGACAAGATGCCTTTGTCAGGAAGGGAAGCAGAGTAAGGAACGACAGGGGCCGGAATCTGAGCTTTGACCCTGGGGTGGCTCTGAATCTCTGTGTGGTGCTGGATTTTCATTCCTTCATGTTCTGTCTGTTCTCAATGTGCAAATAAAAAGTCTGCAGATGTGGTGCAGGAGGACATCAGGGGGTCCTGAACATAGATGCCCGCCTCTCTCCTTTACTAGACTGGCTTTACTGCCATCAATCTTCTCGATCAGGATGCCTTGGCTTTCTGCATTTGTTAACATGGGCAGTGATGTGTGGAGACAGTAGCTTCTCCTCGTGGCATCTGGTGCCTTCAGGCTGTAGGTGGAACCTCATGAAAGGGTCACATTTTGTGACACTGATGCTCTGTTCTCCTAGAACCTGTGTCTAACAAGGGGTCAGGTGCTGTCACCTACCATATTGTGTTTATCTCCTGGTGGGCATTCTGCTTCTGTCATACCAACATACCTGTCCCTTCTCTTCTGTAGGCCCATATGGATGCAAGAGGACCTCCTCATTTACCAGGACCACCCTGCATGCCCTTCTCCACAGACCCCCTTTTATCACCATTCATGGGCTCTATGAGCCACCTCCAGCTTCCTGGTGTCCTTGGGACAGCACCTACCATCTCCACCTCAACTATTTGTAAGATGATCTGAACAATATGAGTTCACATGTTCAGCATGTCAGCTTGTGTCTTGTTGAGTCTTTGAGAAGAGGTAGAGATGGTCTCCCAGGCTTTGCAATGCAAGGATGCTGCCAGCTGAGGACACTGTTAAGATTCCTCAGTTTCTCAGGACATACATATGTTGGGTTGTGTCAATTTCTCTTACTGAGCTGGGCTTCAGGTGTCACTTGTGGAGAAGGAAAGAGTCTTTTTATAGAAAAGCGGGCATATCAGTTCTGCAGATGTACCTTGTACAGAGTCCATGTTCCTGGCTCTGTGAGAGATGAGGCACACCCTTACCGTCAGGGAGAGAGTTACATGCATTAAATAACATGGAGCTTCTGATCTGTAGTACTGGAAGCTGCAGGAATGGGTTCCCAAGTACCAGAGCCAGAGACATGAATCTCCTGGGAATGAACTAGAGACTGTGGATGAGAAGGAAGAGCTGAGATGGTGCAGGAGGGAGAGTGTTGGATTCAGTGAGATGGAGTTGGAAGCCATTTCTGGCAGGGCCCACAGCCTGGGCAGGGAGTGTGAAGGCAGCGTGAGGTCTATACAGAGCTGCTACATTGGTTCAAGCAGAGTTCAGTTATCATCTCTGGAATGTCATTGTGGCTAAAGTGCACCTAGTTCATTATCTAAATAAAGACTGTTGTTTCCCTTGGTTTTCTGAAGGTTCTGGATCTGTGTGAAAAAAATGCCCTGGAGATTCATAGTTTAGCTTGGTTCTTTATGGGATGCTTGTCTGCCTAAGTTTGTGTGCCTCTGTGGGACTAAATGTGAAAGAAGTTTGTAGATCAGCTGAGCCGCTTCCTTGGCTTCCAGCCTGAGGCAGTCTCTTAGCGGGGAATTCAGGGTTTGCCAGGAACCGCCCCTGCTGGACTCCTGTCTCTGCACCCCTGCATCTGCTGTCACCACCCTGCCTGCAGGTTTGTATCTCCCAACCTTCCCTCACAATATCTTGAGGCATTGACAGTGTTCCTGCTGTCTCAGCACTAATACCAGCTCTCAGTGAGGCTATCTCAGAGCCTCAGCTTTGTTATCTGAGAGGCAGGGACAATGTTGGTTTCTGAGGTCAGTGCGATGAAGAGGGGATTAAGCACATGAGGAATGTGTAAAATATATGGGATGAGTGGGCACTCATTCTTCTCTGTGTGGAAATGAATGTAACTGCACACAGAAGATCATCAACAGATGTTTATTCAATTTCATCAAACTAAGGCTGGGAGCTTGGCAATCCTGTTTCAAAAGATACGACAAAGACCCTTGCATTTTTTCTATTAATTAAAAATTAATTTACTTTACAAAGAAGGAAAAGATAAGTATGAGAATGTGTACATTCAGGGATCTATAGCTAAGATCTGAAGAGAATCCTCTTCCATTACAGGTAGACACAGAGATGCAGCCACACAATTCAGTGTTCATCCAAGGCCACACATATTGTCGAAGACAAAATGCATGGAGGAGAACAGAAGATCTCATTCTAGTAACTCAAAACCTCTCTGACACACAGGACAATCAGTTTCAAATTTGAAGAAGACCAGCTGTGGTGATTATATATTTAGAGATGGTGTCTAATCTACCCCTTGGTCCAAACGCTTTCCCTGCTCACCCTGCCCCCTCCACTTTGTCTTTCCTAGTGTCCCCTATTATACCTGTCACAGTTGTGTCTCTGTGTTGGTGTCTGCTTCCAGGAAAATCAACACTCATTCTCCATCAAGTGTACACCTTGGGGTTCCTGTACACACAGTTAAAAACAAGTAGAGTGTGTAGTATTGGTTGAAGAAGATAGATCATTCTTTGGGGTTGCATTGCCTGGAAGGAACCCATAGTTCCATCTGGGGAGTTGGACACATCCTATAGGAGCTCTGGTGGTGGTGGTTTATTCTGTAGATAGATACTCATGAGCACATGGTACCTGCTAGTTTATGGGGTTTGTGCCGAAGAGCAGGGCAGGTATCTGTCTCCAGGAAAGGGTCTATTGTGATGGTGAGGAGTGGATTCAGGAGGCCAGTAAGGAGGCCCTGCTTTCATCCAGCGCTTGTGCCATTCTCCACCTTACCAGCTGCCCCAAATAGCACCAATCCAGGTGGCCTCCAAGGGGCCAAATGGCAGCAATTTTCATGGTGAGTCATATGATGTTCCCCAAACCTCCCTCTGTTGTCTTATTGAGAGATGGGGAGGGCAGAGGTCAATGGTATGAGATAGGTCCCTTTGACACCACCCAGGAGATTGGGTGTAAGCATATTCCCACTCCTTCTACACTGGCCAATCCAGTGCACTTGGCCCCAGGGACCCTAAGCCCTGCAGGCCCCTTTTACTTCTCAATTTAGGGAAGCAGCCAGACCTCCAGCAGCTTTTGGGTCATGGCTGGGCAACCAAGGATGAATGTCTGGCTGTCTACACTGCTGCCAGCATTGCTATAGTAAATGTCAACATGAGCAGCTGTTGTACAGGGGATTCTCGTCCATTGTGATCAGGGCCTGGGACAAAACAAGACAGGAGACAGGGTGAGACAGGAGTTCCCTGTGCTCCTGGACAGGGCTGCATGTGCAGAGCAGATGGTCTGAAGCATGGGGAGGTGGAGAAAGAGCCAGGCCGGGAGAGAGACTGAGTGAATGATGGGGAATTGGGCAAGTTGTCGAAAGTGAAAAGAAGAAACAGAGAGAGATAGGGTTTGAGAGAAACAGAGACAAAGAGGAAATGCAAGGAGGAAAGCAGGGACCTGGTCCAGGTATGTGGACAGGGTGACATGGGCCAGGGGAGAGGGGATGTATTAAGTGGTTCTGAGTGTTGGGGCAGAAAAGGCTCGTATCATGGGCATCAGAGTTCTGTGACTCCCAGACTCCAACTTCCCTGGAACTCAGGTCTGCAGAGGCCATTGCATTTGAAAAGATGGGTCCCCCTCATTTCTCTTGGAACTGTCAAGCTTAACCTCATGTTCTGTCATGGAGAGGGATGTCTTGAGGGAGAGTGTGCTGCTTTTTGGAGGTAAACACCAGAGCCTTCCCTGTGGGAAGATGACCCTGAACCATCTCCCTCAGTGCCCCAGCCCGGCTGCATTCCCCCCACACTGGCTGGCCTTCCTCATGGTCTGAACCCAGGCATCAGGCATTGTGCTGCCCCCAAGTCCTGCTGCCTGGACCTGGCAGAGGTAGACTGCTGATATTGATCAAATGTATTTGACAATAAGGTCCATATTGTCCCTCTGGGACTAGAAATGTGCATCAAGATAGTAGGTTGCTGTCTTCTTGTCCACGGCCAATCTGAGGATGCCAGTAGGTGAACCCTTTAAAACACATAGTCTTCTTTTATATTGAATTAGAAGACACTTTCTTCTCCTAACTTTCTTTTAATTCTGAAGAAATGGCAATTAGTAATTAAAAGCATAATGGTCTTACAGGAAATTGACCTATCTGCCTGATGGACAGTAATTCATCCATCTGCATCCCTAAAGTACATTTCATTGAAATTATTAGCCAAAGATACATATAGTAAATTCATAACAGATGTGTAGCTCCCTGTAAGTCGCATTCTGACCTTGTCACATATGTGTCATCAAAGATATTCTTGGTGACTTTTCAGATAAGTTCTCAACATCAAGATGGTGGTGTTAGAGAATATGGTATAACCGGAATTTCACATATTCTAAATTAGGAATGATTTTTACAAAATTTTTAATGTTTACTTTTTCTTTTTTGAGAGAGCTTGAGCGGGGGAGGGTGGAAAGAGAGGGAGACACAGAATCTGAGGCTGGCTCCAGGCTCTGAGCTGTCAACACAGAGCCCGATGCAGGGCTCAAACTCATGGACAGCAATATCATGACCTGAGTTGAAGTCGCATGCTTAACCAACTAAGTCACCCAGACACCCCAGGAATGTTTTTTTAATGGCAAATAAAGAGAAATTAAAAATAGTGTAAATGATGTCAATTTTTTTAAACATTTTATTTATTTCTAGGAGACAGAGAGACAGCGTGAGCAGGGGAGGGTCAGAGAGAGAGGGAGTCACAGACTGAAACAGGCTCCAGGCTCTGAGCTGGCAGTCAGCACAGAGCCCGATGCCGGGCTCATACCCACGAACTGTGAGATCATGACCTAAGCAAAAGTCGGACGCTTAACCAACTAAGCCACCCAGGCGCCCCACGATGTCAATTTTTAATTGAAATATTGCTCACACATTTATTGTATTAGTCTTAGGTATACATCCTAGTCATTCCATATGTCTATAAATTATGTTGTACTTAACCACAGGTGTACCTATCATGTGAAAGAATGCAACATTATCATTACAGGATTGACTCTCTTCCATTGGCTGTAACTTATATCTGTATGAACTTATTCCTGTCATAGCTGGAAGCTCTTATCTCTCTCTCAAAGCTGTCAATTTTTTATCTAAGTATTTTGGTGATAAACACAAGTACCTGTTGTTCAGCCTGTGTAAATTGGTGGTCCAGTTTTCTGTGAACATTGCTTAAAGCATTACAAGTGATATCATTACATTAATAAATTCGGTTTCATTCTTCACTCACAAGAAAGGAGAAGGAAAAGATTTCTTTGTGTCCCAGGCCCTGTCACGAAGATCCTTCCCAGTCTCGAGAGCGGGCTTAATTGCCCAGAGAACCTTCAGTGCCTCAGGTGAGCGGCCATGATTTTCAATATTGCAGGAATTCCCACGGTGGCCAGCAGATGGCGTGCGAGCACCACAAACCGGGAGGGGCGCGTTCCTCTGCGTGCACAGTGACGGCCGGCAGAAGGCGCCCCACTGGCTTGTCTGACCCAGGGCACCTGAGAGCAGGAAGGGGTTCTGTTGCCTCCAGAGGTCTCAGGACCTCTGCAGCTGCCTCTGGTCAGAGAACAAAGCTGCATTTCCAGGAGGTTCCGCCCCCACCCTCAACCCCCGGGAAAGACCTTGGGAGGTTTGCAGCCACTTGGAGTCTCCTGAGTCACCAGAGAGAAGCTGCCTTGTTGGGCTGAGTGCTGAGGAGAGGGCGCTGGGTGGCTTTCCTGGGCACGCTGGTCGGTGAGGAGCACAGTCCTTTGCATTTTCTGCGCTGTTGCCCTGTTTCATTCCTCACTTTCCCTGACAGTATTTGGACAAGACGTAGTTTACTAAAGGATTCGTGGATTCAGGGGTCCCACTACCTCACGTCCTAGATGCACTGGATGGTTTGTTCCGGAATCAGGCTTGTTTCTGGGGAGAAATCATGACAAATTCAGAATGGGAGCTGCATTCAGTTAGGATGTGAAATACTCTCAGGACCTTCTAGAAGAATGGGCTGGGACCCACTTTCCGACTCTGCTGGAACCAGAGACCGAGGTAAGGGCACAAACTGTCCCCCACATCATATATGCTTTTAAAAATTTTTAATGGTTCTTTTTCCAACATAGTGAAGTAATTGAAAATTACAGAAAACCTGTTTACTTTAAATTCCAGTTAGTAAAGCTACAGTGTAATATTAGTTTCAGGTGTACAATATAGAGCAGCACCTGCACACATCACCCAGTGCTCATCACACGTGTGCTCCTTAATCCCCATCACCTGTTTCACCCATCCCCTGGCCCCACTGTGGAAACCCTTAGTTTGTCTCCTAGTTAAGAGTCTGTTTGTCACTGTCTCCTTTATCCCCCCTTTGTTTTGTTTCATTTTCATGTGTTAGTGAAATCATATGGTATTTCTCATTCTCTAACAGGCTTATTTCACCCAGCATAACATTCTCTAGCTCCGTCCACCTTGTTGCAAATGACAAGATTTCATTTATTAAGGCTGAATAATATTCTATTCCATATACTACCTCCATATACATTCCATAGAAGACATCTTAATTTATTCATCAGTTGATGGATACTGGGCAGTTTCCATAATGTGGCTGCTGTAGAAAATGCTGCTATAAACATCAGGGTGCATGTATCTGCTTGAAATATTATTTTTGTATTCTTTGTGTAAATACCTTGTGAAATCACTGGGTCCTAAGGTAGTCTTATCGTCAATTTTTTGAGGAATCTCCATGTTTTCGAGAGTGGCTGCACCAGTTTGCATTCCTACCAACAGTGCAAGAGGGTTCCTCTTTCCCCACATCCTTGGCAACACCTGTTGTTTCATCATTCATCGATTTTAGTCATTCTGACAGATGTGAGGTGTTGTCTCATTGTACTTTCTTAAATTTTTATTTACTTTTGAGAGAGAGAGAGAGAGAGATTGAATGGGGGAGTGGCAAAGAGAGAGGGAGACACAGAATCTGAAGCAGGGTCCAGGCTGTGTGCTGTCAGCACAGAGACCAATGTGGGGCTCGAACTCATGAACCATGAGATCATGACCTGAGCCTAACCGATCTGACGCCTAACCAACTGAGCCACCCAGTTGCCCCCTCATTGTACTTTTGAATTGTATTTCCCTGATGATCAGTGTTGTTGAGCATCTTTACATGTGTCTCTTGGCTGTCTGTATGTCTTCTTTGGGAGAATGTATATTCATGTCTTCTGTCCATTTTTAATTGGACTTCTCATTTTTTGGGTGTTGTCATTTTATATAGTTTGGACACTAACCTTTTGTCAGATGTTGCTTGCTAATATCATCATTCTGTAGGTAGCGTTTAGTTTTCTTGATTGTTTCCTTGGTGACAGAATCTTTTTATTTCTATGAAGTCCCATTATTTTTGCTTGTGTTTCCCTTACATCAGGAGACATATCTACAAAGAAGTTTGTACAGTCAATGTCAAACTGCCTGTGTTCTCCTCTGGGGTTTTTATGATTTCAGGTTTCACACATAGGTTTTTATCCATTTGGAATTTAGTTTTGTGTATGTTGTAAGTAAGTGATCCGTTTTTCTTGTTGTTGTTTGCATGTTGCTGTCTAGTTTTCCCAAAACCTTACAGTGAGGAGACTTTTTAAAGTATTTTTATTTATTTTTGAGAGACAGAGAGAGCATGCCAAAGAGGGGCAGAGAGAAATGGAGAGAGTGAGAAACCCAACAGGCTTTGTGCTGCTAGCACAGAGCCCAACGTTGGATCCAAGATTAGACGCTCCACTACTGAGCCACCTATATGCCCCAAGACTATCTTTTTCCATTGGATATTCTTTCCTTTCCTGCTTTGTTGAGGATTATTGACCGTATAGGTGTGAGTTCATTTCTGAGTTTCCATTCTATTAATTTATGTGTCAATTTTTTTTTTTTTTTTTTGCCAGTACCATACTGTTCTGATCACTACAGCTTTGTAATAAAAATACCCAAATGTCTGGAATTGTGATGTCTCCAGCTTTGTTTTTCTTTTTCAAGTTTCTTTTGGCTGTTTTGGGTCTTTTGTGGTTTCATACAAAATTTAGAAGTATTTGTTCTAGTTCTGTGATGAATGTTTTGTTAGTTTGATAGGGATTTCATTTAATGTGTAGTTCGTTTTGGGTAGTATACACATTTTAACAGTATTTGTTCTTCCCATCCATGAACATGGAATGTATTTCCATTTCTTTTGTCCTCCTCCATTTCCTTCATCAGTGTTTCATAGCCTTTAGCATACAGGTCTTTCACCTCTATGGTTAGGTTCATTCCTAGTATCTTATGGTATTGGATGCACTTGTCAATGGGATTGACTCCTTAATTTATCTTTCTGTTAATTCATGATTGGTCTATAGAAATGCAGATTTTTCTACGTTGATTTTTGTATATGGTCACTTGCTGAGTTTGTATATCCATTCAACAATTTTTAAGGGAGTCGTTCAAGTTTCTTGTATAGAGCATCATGTCACTTACAAATAGGGAAAGTTCTACTTCTTCCTCACCCACGTGGATGCCTTTTATTTGTTTTTGTTGTTGGATTGCTGTGGCTAGGACTTCTAGTACCATGTAAAATAACAGTGGTGAGAGGGGTCATCTTGTCTTTTTCCTGACCTTAGGGGAAAAGCTTTCAGATTTTTCCCATTGAGGATGAGATTAGCTGTGGGTTTTTCATAGATGATCTTTATTACGTGCAGGTGTGGTGAGTCTCAATCTACTTTGGTGAGGGGTTTTCTCATGAATGGATGTGACATTTTGTCAAATGTTTTTTCTGCATCTGTTGAAAGCATCCTATTGTTCTTCTCCTTTCTTCTATTTCTGTGGTCCATCATGTTGATTGATCTGTGAATGTGGAACCACCCTTGCAGCCCAGAAGTAGATCCCACTTGATTATGGTAAATGATTCTATTAATGTATTGTTGAATTTAATTTGAAGGTATTTTAATGAGAATTTCTGCATACATGCTCACCAGGGTATTGGCCTGCAGTTTTATTTTTAAAAAATGTAAACATATTTTTAATGTTTATTTACTTAGAGTAAGAACATAAAAGCGAGAGAAGGGCAGAGAGACGGGGAGGGAGAGCATCCTGAACGTGCTCCACACTATCAGCCCAGAATCCAGTGTGGGGCTAAAACCCACGAACCACAATATAATCACCCAGTCCATAATTAACAGTTGGACACTCAATTGACTGAGCCACCCAGGCACCCCTGTAGTTTTCATTTTTTGTGGAGTCTTTATCTGGTTTTGGTATCAGGGTAATGCTGACCTCATAGAATGAATTTGAAAGCTTTCCTTCTTTTTTATTTTTTGGGATAATTTGAGAAGAATAGGTATCTCCTCTTCCTTAATTGTTTGGTAGATTTCATCAGGGAAGCCATCTGGCCCTGAACTCTTGTGTTGGGGGAGATGATTTTTGTATTACTGATTCAATTTCTTTCTGATTTCAGATTTTCTATACCTTCCTGTTTCACTTTTGGTAGTTTATGTGTTTCTAGGAATTTATCCATTACTCTTCAGGGTGTCCAATATGTTTGCATATAGTTTTTCATAATATTCTCTTCTACTTGTATTTCTGTGGTGTTATTTCTTCTCTCTTAGTTGTGATTTTATTTATTGGAGTTATTTCTTTCTTCTTTGTGATAAGCCTGGCTAGGAGGTTTTCAAGTTTATTAATGTTTTCAAAGAAACAGCCCCTAGTTTCATTGATTTGCTCTAGTGCTTTTTTAAAAGTTTCTATATCACTTATTTATGCTTTAAACTGCATTATCATTATTTCCTTCCTTCTGCTGTCTTTAGGCTTGGAGTGTTCTTGTTCTCATTCCTTTAGTTGTAAGTTTGGATTGTTTGAGATCTTTCTTGCTTTTTAAGGTGGGCCTGTATTGCTATATACTTCCATCTTAGGACTGCTTTTGCCCCATTCCAAAGTTTTGTGCCAGTGTGTTTTCATTTTTATTTGTTTCAGGGTATTTTCTCATTGATCTGCTAGTTGACCCATTCATTTAGTAGTATGTTGTTCAACCTCCACTTATTTGTGGTCGTTTCTTTGTGCACGCACGTGTGTGTGTGTGTGTGTGTGTGTGTGTGTGTGTGGTGTAGTTGACTTCAAGTTTCCTAGCTTTGTGGTCAGAAAAGATGCTTCATCTGATCTCATCTTTGTGTACTTCTTGAGGCCTGACTTTTGACCTACTGTGTGATCGATTCTCGAGAATGTCCTATGTGCACTTGAAAAGAATGTGTATTCTGCTATTTTAGGATGGAGGGCTCTGAATATATCTGTTAAGTCCCTCTGGTCCAGTGTGTCATTCAAAGGCATTGTTCCCTTGTTGTTTTCTGTTTAAAGCATCTGTCCATTGATTAGAGTAGGATTTTAAACTCCTCTACTCTAGTTATATTATTATAAATGAGTTCCTTTATGTTTGTTGTTAATTGTTTTATATATTTGGTGCTTGCATACTGGGTACACAAAAGTTTACATTTGTTCGATCTTATTGTTAGATTGTCCCCTTTATTATGAGATAGTGTCTGTCTTCATCTCTTGTTACAGTTTTAATTTTTTAAATTTAAGTTTTAGTTGACATACAGTACATTATCAGTTTCAGGAGTAGAATTCAGTGATTCATCACTTATATAAAACACCCAGCGCTCATCATAACAAGTGCCCTCCTTAATAACCATCATGCATCTAGCCCATCCCCCACCCATCTCCATCCATCCACCCTCAATTTGTTCTCTATCATTGAGAGTCTCTTGTTGTTTGTTTCCTATTCTTCTGTTTTCCCTCTCCCTTACCATGTTTTCATCTTTGTTGCTTCTTAAATTCTTCATGAGTGAAATCATATATTTGTCTTTCTCTGATTGACATATTTTGCTTTGCATAATACATTCTAGATGCATCCACATCATTGCAAATGGCAAGATTTCATTCGTTTTGATGGCTGAGTAATATTCCATTGTACATATATTTGTGTGTTTGAACATATGCCATAACTTCTTTATAACTTCATCAGTTGATGGATATTTGGGCTCTCTCCATAGTTTGGCTCTTGTTGGTAATGCTGCTACAAACATTGGGAGCATGCAATTTTACTATTAGGTATTTACACACAGAGTACAAAAATACAGCCTTGGTTTTAAAGGCTATTTGGTCTGATATAAGTATTGCCAGTGGCTTTTGTTTGACATTATCGGCATGATAAATGTTTCTTTATTCCCTCATTTTAAATCTGCACGTGACCTTAGGTCCAAAACAAGGCTTTGTGGGAAGCATCTAGATAGGTCTTGTTTTTTGTTTTTTGTTATTGCTGTTGTTGTTTTGTTTTGTTTGTCCATTCTGACACCCTATCTGATGTTTTTTTTGATGGGAGCATTTAGTCCATTTACCTTCAGTGTAATTATCGATAGATATATGCTTAGTGCCAATTTATTAGTTGTTTTCCATTGTTTCTTGATGTTTTTTCTGATCCTTTTTTGTCCTTAACACTTCTGAACTTTCCTTTCCACTCAGAGTCCCACTTACTTTTTTTCTTATGAATGTTATTACATTTATTTATTTATTTTTAATATTTCTTTTTTTTTTTCTAATTTAAGCCCAAGTTAGTTACCTTATAGTGGAATACATTTCCAGGAGTAGAATTTAATGATCCATCAACAACATAAAATACCCAGTACTTGTCCCAAGTGCCCTCCCTAATGCTCATCACCCATTTAGCCCATCCCCCTATTCAGTAACCCTCCAGGAAACCTCAGTTTATTCTCTGTTTTAAGAGTCTCTTATATTTAACTCCCTCTCTGTTTGTATCTTAGTTTTGCTTCCCTTCTACTATGTTCATCTGTTTTATTTCTTAAATTCCACAGATGAGAGAAATCATATGATGTGTGTCTTTGACATATTTTGCTTAACATAATACAGTCTAGTTCCATCCACATTGTTGCAAATAGCAAGATTTGATTCTTTTTGACTGATGAGTAATATTCCATTGTATAAATATACCACATCTTCTTTTTCCATTCATTAGTCGCTGGTCATTTGGATTCTTTGCATAATTTAGCTATTGTTGAAAATGCTATAAAATGGAGTGCCACGTGCCCCTTCAAGTCAGCATTTGTGTATCCCTTGGATACATACTTAGTGTTGCAATTGCACTGTCATTCTGTAGTTCTATTTTATGTTTTCTGATGAATCTCCATACTATTTTTGAGAGTGGTTATACTGGTTTGCAATCCCACCAGCATTGCAAAAGAGTTCCCTTTCTCTACATCTTTGCCAGCACGTGTCATTTCCTGAGTTGTTAATTTTAGCCATTCTGAGAGGTGTGAGGGGATATCTCCTTGTGGTTCTGAGTACTATTTCAGTGATGATGAGTGAGGTTGAGTATCTTTTCATGTCTCAGCAATCTGGATGTCATCTTTGTTAAAGTGTCTATGCATGTCTTTTACCCATTTCTTCACTGGATTATTTGGCTTTTGAGTGTTGAGTTTGGTAAGTTCTTTATAGATTTTATATACTAACCCTATATATGATATGTCACTTGCAAATATCTTCTCCCATTCCATCAGATGTCTCTTATTGATTTTTTTATTGATTGTGTCCTCTGCTGTGCAGAAGCTTTTTATCTTGATGAGGTCCCAATAGTTCATTTTTGTTTTTGTTTCCCTTGCTTCTGGAGACATGTCAAGTAAGAAGTTGCCATGGCCAGGATCAAAGAGGTTGTTGCCTCTATTCTTCTCTAGGATTTTGATGGTTTCCTGTCTTACATTTAAATCTTTCACCCAAGTTGAGTTTATTTTTGTGTATGGTGTAAGAATGTGGTTCAGGTTCATCCTTCTTCTCGCTGTCCAGTTTTCCCAGTATCATTTGCTGAAGAGACTCTTTTCCATTGGATATTCTTTCCTGCTTTGTCAAAGATTAGTTGGCCATATGTTAGAGGGTCCATTTCTTGGTTCCCCATTCTGTTCCATTGATTGATGTGTCTGTTTCTGTGCCCATATCATACTGTGTTGATGATTACAGCCTTGCAACACACCATAGAGTCCAGAATTGTGTTGTCTCCAGCTTTGTTTTTCATTTTCAACATTACTTTGGCTATTCAGGGCCTTTTCTATCCATACAAATTTTAGGCTTGTTTGTTCTAGCTCTGTGAAAATTCTGGTGTAATTTTGATAGGGATTGCATTAAATGTGTGGATTGCTTTGGGTAGTATTGACATTTTAACAATATTTGTCCTTCTAATCCATGAGCATGGAATGTTTTCCCCATTTCTTTGTGTCTTCTTCAATTTCTTTGATAGATTTTCTGTTGTTTTCAGTGTATTGATCTTTTAGCTCTTTGGTTAGGTTTATCCCTAGGCATTTTATGGTATTCAGTGCAATTGTATATGAGATCAATTCCTTGATTTCTCTTTCTGCTGCTTCATTACTGATGTCTAGAAATGCAAACAACTGCTGTATATGTAGTTTATATCCTGAGCCTTCCCTGAATTCCTATATCAGTCCTAGCGGTTTTTTGGTGAAGTCTTTTGGATTCTCCACAGAGCGTATCATGTCTGCGAAGAGTTAAAGTTTGACTTCCTCCTTGCAGTTTTGGACGCTTTGTATTTCTCTTTGTTGTCTGATTGCTGAGGCTACAGCTTCCAACAGTATGTGGAATAATAGTGGTGAGAGTGGACATCTTGGTCATGTTCCTGACCTTAGGGAGAAAGTTCAGTTTTTCCCTATTTAAGATGGTATTAGCTAAGGGACTTTTGTATATGGATGTTATGATGTTGAGGCAAGATCCTTGTATCCCTCCTTTCTTGAAGGTGAATGTTTTTTTTTAAATTTTTTAATATTTATTCATTTTTGAGAGAGAGATAGAGTGCAAGTGGGGGATGGGCAGAGAGAGAGGGAGACACAGAATCCAAAGCAAGCTCCAGGCTCTGAACTGTCAGCACAGAGCCCGATGCGGGGTTCAAACCCACCAGCAGTGAGATCATGACCTGAGCCGAAGGCAGATGCTTAACCGACTGAGCCACCCAGGTGCCTTTGTTTTTCTTCTTTTTAATCAAAAAGTGATGCTGTATTTTGTCAAATGCTTTTTATGCATCTATTTAGAGAATCGTAGTGCTTATACTTTCTTTTATTAATGTGATGTATCACATCAACTGATTTGCAGATATTGAATCAGCACTGCATCCCAGGAATAAATCCCACTTCATTGTGGTGACTAATTCTTTTTATGTATTGTTGGATATGGTTTGCTAATTTTTGTTGAGAATTTTTGCATCCAGGTGTATCAGGGAAATTGGTGTGTGGCTCTACATTTTAGTGGGTTTATTGTCCAGTTTGCATCCAAAGTAATGGTGGCCTCATAGGATGCGTTTGGAAGTGTTCTTTCCATTTCTCTGGCCATGACCTTATCTTGTTCTTTCATTTGGGATACATTCCTCTGTGTTGGCATTTTGTCCGAGTATCTGCCTTCTGTGTGTGACAAAAGGTCATTATGTTACCTGCCTGTGAAATTAATGGCTTTATGAAGAGGAGGTCATCTAGTATCCAGGGTCTGACACTTCAAGGAGTGTCTCTGGGGTGTGTTGCATGCACTGTTTTGTGTTCTGGCTGCACTGTCCTTCAGGCCAGTTGTCTGCAGAGGCTGCCATTGTTTGATATGGACGGTGGGTCCTTGGCCAGAATGTGGTGAGTTTTTACTAGGTGTGCTCCGATCAGCTTGTTAAATGAGACTTGAAACAACTGCCACTAGAATTGAAGCCCTGCAGAACTGTCTGGTCAAGAGAGGTGGTGTGGTCAGGGGCTTCTGCTGGTCTTCTGGGGAAGGGGCCAGCTCCACTGGGGTTGAGCCAAGCTCAACCTAGAAAGGCAGTCTCACCAGAGCGCAGGGTGGTACAAAGCAGCCAGTGTAGGAATTGCATTGTTTCCAGCAGGTGGCTCTGTGTTTATGCTGGGGGGCAGTGGAGGGAAATGACACCACCCAGCTCCTTTGTCCCTAGAGAGGCATCTTTGTGAATCCTTTCTCTCAGGGATGCGCTCCAAGAAGAGTGTATAATCTCCCCACTGTGTGCACCAGGTGTTGTACAGATCACTGTTTCCATGCCATCTGCCTGCAAGTAGTTTGCCTGCCTTCTCTCCAGAAGTAGGACAGTGCCCTCAGGGCTGTATCCCAACCGACCTTGCTAACCTTTAAAACTCCACATTCTTGGGGTGCCCACGTGGCTTGGCTAAATGTCTGGCTCTTGATACTGGCTCATATCATAACCTCGTTGTCATGGGATTCTCTCTCCCTCCCTCACTGCCCCTCCCTTGCATGTGCTCTCTTTCAGTCTCTCTCAAAATACAAAAACTTAAAAAAGATAAAAAGTTAAAAGTTAATAAAATAGTGGCATGAAATATCTTATTTAGGCAAGACTGCCTCCTTGAGGGGAATGGAAGTGGTCTATCAGTAAAATTTCTAGCATTTACTAGGAAATTCTTTGTTGACTGCTTGAAGGTTACATTCCTTTAGGTTTGGTGACATGGGGCCTTAACATAAGTAACTCCATGATGGGCCTGTTATTTTTCTTATTTCCAAATCCTAATTTTTACACATCCATTTTTTATTAAAAATATAGCACTAAATAACATTATATCCATCTACTGACAGCCTGATTTTCATATCCTGTGAAACTATCATCATCTACTAATCAAAGATGAAGATCAACTCTGTGGCTCTAAGATCTCTATGGGTCTAAGTTACTTTGATCTTAGTTACTAAGATCTTTTGAGTCTAAGTTACTGCTGGCCATTTGAAGTGTTTGACATAGGGATCCCCAGCCAGGCTGCTGAGCCATCCCTTAGGCATAGAATCACCCTTTCCAAGTCACTTCTTCCTAGAAGATTGTCTTTCCCTCTTGTACTTCTGGGTCTTAGCCTTTGGCAGTCACATGCTGCAATGGATATCCATTCATGGAACGTGTCAACATGGCCCAAATAAAGTTGCTTGCCTGTGACTGTTGTTTCATGGTCACATCTTTTTCCTTCCGAAAACCCTTGAACTCACTATCGTTCTTCTAATCTTCGAATATCTTTTTGAATTGGAAATGTTTGAATCTCTTGTATTTCTGCAGAAAAATGTGTATGAAAATATTAAAGCAAGGATTCTTTAGAATAAGTGAGCCAGTCACAGTGATCCATCCGGCCATTTGTACATTTTTTAAAAAATGTTCAGGCATGATGTGAAGTTCATCCTGTAAAATCTGAGTATGGTTCATTATCTAGGATAACCACTGTTATGGAAATCCATTTGATGACATGCTCATTTAAGATCAGAAAACCACTTAACCATGTAATACAGTGGTATTCACATGTGTTATTATCTTAAAATATGTTTAAAGAAAAAATAGATGTTTTTATGAATTATATATCATTGTGTATTATTCAGTTTTCTGTAACATGAATGCTGTTATTTAAATAAAAACAATAGTAAGAACACTAAGAATAGGTAAACGTCTATCACTAGGAACTAATACTAGGACGAATTATATAATATTATGTGTTGAAAAAATAAAACCATGATTAGTAATAATCTTTCCATTCATAATGGGTTTCTAGTTACCAAAAAAATTGGAAAGATAGTACTGAGTCTCCACATACGTCTGACTGTTTTCTGGTTATTGATATCAGTTTGTACATTATCCCAATCAATATCCAGAAGAGACATGATATTATTAACTAAAGTTTATATTTGACTCAGCTTTCTTAGGTTTTCACCTCTTCTATTCCAGATTCCTCCCAGCTGTCACATTATCATTAGTCATCCTGTCTCCTTGGACTCCACTTGGCCATGACGACTTTTAGATTTTCCATAATTTTCATGACCTGCAATGTTTGAGAGGTACTTTTATAGGATGATCCTTGATTGGGATATGACTAATGTTTTCAAATGACTAGACTGGGGTTATGTGTTTTGGAGCAGAAGATCCAGAGGAAAAGTGCCATCCATAATTATCATTTCACATAAAAGATGTGTACTCTGAAGAATGGGGTCTTTTGTGGTTCCATACAAATATAAGGATGATTCTATTTGCATGAAAAATGCAGCTGGTATGTTGATGGAGATCACATTAATTTTACCAATTGTTTTGGGTATTATAGATATTTTCACAATATTTGTACTTCCAATCCATGAGCATGGATGTAACTCCACTTCTGTGTCATCTTGAATTTCTTCCGTGTGTGTTTTAAAGTTTAAAGAGTATAGGTTGCTAAGCACTTTGGTTAGATTTATTCACAGGTATCTTAACTGTTTGGTGTGCAATTATATATGGAACTCTTGTTAATTTCTCTTTCTATTGCTTCATTATTGTTGTCTAGAAACACAACATCATTCTGTACAATGATTTTGTATCTTGTGACATTGCTGAATTCATTTATCAGTTCTAACAGTTATTGGGTGGAGTCTTTAGGATTTTCTATGTATAGTGCATGTAATATGCAAAGTGCAAAAGTTTTATTTTTACCTGATTTGGATTCCTTTTATTTGTTTATTTTTTTTTGTCTGATTGCTGTGGTTTGGACATCCAGCACTATGTTTAATAGAAGTGGTGAGAGTAAACATCCTTATCTTGTTCCTGACCTTAAAGGAAAAACTCAGATTTCCCCCATTAAGGATGATGTTAACTGTGGGGTTTTCATAAGTGACCTTTTTTTTTGTTGTGTATGTTCCCTCTAAACCTTCATTTTTGGTTTTTTTTTTTTTAATGATGAATGAACGTTGTTCTTTATCAATTTTTTTTCATCTGCATTGAAATGGTCATATGGTTCTTTTCTTGTAATGTTTATTCATTTTTGAGAGAGACAGAGCGTGAGCAAGGGAGGGGCAGAGAGAGAGGGAGACACAGAATTTATTTTTTTTAAATGTTTTATTTCTGAGAGAGACAGCGTGAGCAGGGGAGGATCAGAGAGAGAAGGAGACACAGAACCCGAAGGAGGCTCCAGGCTCTGAGCTAGCTGTCAGCACAGAGCCTGATGCGGGGCTCGAACCCACAAACCGTGAGATCATGACCTGAGCCGAAGTCGGACGGTTAACCGACTGAGCCACCCAGGCGCCCCGGGAGACACAGAATTTAAAGCAGGCTCTTGGCTCTGAGCTGTCAGCACAGAGCCTGACGTGGGGCTTGAACTCATGAACCACGAGGTTATGACCTGAGCTGATGTCGGATGCTTAATCGTTTTTATCGATTATTTATTTTTGAGACAGAGGGAGAGCATGAGCTGGGGAGGGGCAGAGAGAGAGGGAGATACAGAATCTGAAACAGGTTCCAGGCTCTGAGCTGTCAGCACAGAGCCTGATGTGGGGCTCGAACCCATGGACCACAAGATCATGACCTGAGCCGAAGTCGGACATCTAACTGACTGAGCCACCCAGGCTTCCCTAATGTGGGATGCTTAAAGGACTGAGCCACCCAGTGCCCTGATCATATGGTTCTTATCCTTTCTTCTGGTGATATAATGTATCACATAGAATGATTTGGGAATACTGAACCACCCTTGCAGCTTCGGAATAAATCCCACTTAATTGTGGTGAATGATATTTTTAAGGTATCATTGAATTAGGTTTGCTAGTATTTTATTGAGATTTTTTGCATCCATGTTCATCAGGGACATTAGTCTGAAGTTCACTTTTTTAGTGGACTCTTTACCTGGTTCTGGTATCAGGGCAATGCTGGCCTCATAGAATGAATTTGAAGTTTTCCATTCTTTTCTATATTTTGGAATAGCTTAAGAAGATTAGGTATTAACTCTTTTTGAAGTGTTGGGTAGAATTCACCTGTGAAGTCATCTGGTCCTGGATTTTTTATTGTTGGGAGTTTTTTCATTACTGACTCAATTTCTTTGCTGGCTATTGGTCTGTTCATGTTTTCTATTTATGTCTGTTTCAGCTTATGTACTTTGTATGTTTCTAGGAATCTATCTTCTTCTAAATTGTCCAAATTGTTGCCATCCAAGTTTTCATAATATTATGATTATTTGTATTTCTGTGGTGTTGGTTGTGATTTCTCCTCTCTCATTTGTGATTTTATTTGAGTCCTTTCTCTTTTCTTTTGGATAAGTTCAGCTAGAGGTTTATCAATGTTACTTTTTTTTTTTTTTCACAGTGAACCGGCTACTGCTCTCATGCAGATGGTTTAGTTTCTATGTCATTTATTTCAGCCGTAATCTTTATTATTTCCTTCCTTCTGTGGATTTAGGTTTTGTTTCTTGTTCTTTTTCTAGCTCCTGTAGGTGTAAGGTTCAGCTCTTTATTTGAAATCTTTCTCCCTTCTTGGTGTAGGTGTGTATTGCTGTGAAATTCCCTCTTCAAACCACTTTCCTGCATTCTAAATGTTTTTGACAATTGTTTTTTCTTTTTCATTGGTTTCCATGTATTTTTGAATTTTCCTCTTTGATTTCCTGATTGACCCATTCACTGTTTAGTAGTGTGTTATTTAACCTCCATGTATTTGTGGTCTTTCCAGATTTTTTCTTGTGGTTAACTTCTAGTTTCATAGTGTTGTGGTCTGAAAATATTCATGGTGTGATTTCAGTCTGCTTGAATTTGTTTAGGTTTGTTTTGTTGGCCAATGTGATTTATTTTGGAGAGTTTTCCGTGTGCACTTGAAAAGAATGTTTATTTATTCTGCTGTGTCACGATGGAATGTTCTGGACATATCTGTCAAATCTATCTATTTCACTGTCATTCAAAGACATCATTTCCTTGTTGATTTTCTGTTTCGATAATGTGTCCATTGATGTAAGTGGAGTATTAAAGTCTTATTGTGAATTAGTTCCTTTATGTTATTAAGTTGTATGTATTTAGGTGTTCCTATATATTTACAGTTGTGGTATCTTCTTGTTGGAATGTACCCTTTAGTGTTCTATAGTGTCCTTCCTCGTCTCTTGTTATGTTCTTTGTTTTAAAGTCTATTTTGTCTGAGACAAGTATTGCTACTCTGACGTTCTTTTGCCATTTCATTTGTGTGATGTTTATCCATCCTCTCACTTTAATTCTGTAGGTGTCTTAAGGTCCACAATGGGTCACTTGTAGGCAGCATATGAATCTGTTCTGTTTGTTCATCCATTCTTACACCCTATATCTCTTGATTGGAGCATTCGTTCCATTTACTTTCAAGGTAATTATTGATATGTATGTATCTATTGCCATTTTATTACCTGTTGTAGTTTTTAATGATTAACTCTAATCCTTTCTTGTCTTTCTTTCACGTTTTGCTGATTTTCCTTAGTGATATATTTTGATCTCTTTCCCTTTATTCTTTACCTATTTATGACTGGTTTTTAGTATATGGTTATCATTAGGTTTGTATATAACCTCTTCTTTAGCATTTTGTATTACATTGATAGTTATTTACTTTTGAACCCATTATTTTTTCCTCCCTACATTTTTAATAAGTGTCATTATATTTTATATCCATTTTTTGTGAGTTGCTTGATGGATTCTTTGCAGAAATATTAATTTTGACTTGATGTGTGTCTTCTACCTCTATACTGACCTGTCACCTTCAATCTCTCCTTTCCACTCAGAGATCCCTCTCAATATTTCTTGCAGCAATGGTTTAGTGGTACAAACTCTTTAATTTTTTGTTTGGGAAACTATGTGTCTCCTTTTATTCTGAATGATAACCTTGCTGCATAGAGTATTTTGGGCTGCTGAGTTTTCAATTCAGCACATTGAATATGCCATGTCACTCACTTCTGGCTTGCCTAGTTTCTGTTGAGAAATCTGTAGCTGGCCTTATGTGTCTTCCCTTGTAAGTTAAGGACATCTTTTGTCTTGCTGCTTTTAAGAGGTTTTCTTTATTACCGCTATAGTTTTCAAATTTGCTTACAATATCTCTGAGTGTTGGCTTGATTTTGATGGGAGTTTTCTAGTTTCCTGGATCTGGATGTTTATTTCCCTCTATCAGCTAGGGAAGTTTTCAGCTATTATTTCCTCAAATAACTTTTCTTCCCCCTTTTCTCTTTCTTCTGGGACTCCTATAATATGAATGTTACTATGTTTGCTGTAACACTGAGTTCCCTTAGTCTCGTCTCATGTTGCAGAATTCTGTTCTCTCTGGCTCAGCGTGATTAATTTCCATTGCTCAGTCTTTGAGGTCACTAGTTTGTTCCTTTGCTTCTTCCATCCCTCTGTTCATTCCAGCAAGCGCGTTTCTCCTTTATTGTGTTCTTAATCTCTACTGTGTTATTCCTCATCTCTGTCAAGGGTCTCACTTTTCTCGTTTCGCAACTCTAGTGAGTATCCTTATGACCAATGCTTTAAATTCTGTATCAGCTATGTGACATATCTCTTTTGCTTAGATCTCTGGCTGTGGCCGCCTTCTTTCACTGTGGGTAAAAATCTCTGTTTCCTCATTTTGTCTTTCTCTGTGGGTCTATTTCTCTGTGTTAAGAAAGGCAGCTGTGTCTTCTGCTCTTGAAACTAATGAGTTTATGAAGAAGAGGTCCTGGAGGCCTCTGCAGTGGATGTCCCCATTTACCAGAACCTAGACCTTCAGAACAATATCCTATGGGTATTGCCCACTCCCTGCTGTTGTGTCTGGGTTTCTTTTCCTTTCAGTACAGGTGTCTGCATTGATTCTGTGCCTGTTGCGGACTGTGTTTGCTATCAGCAATGTTAGTGGGGCCCAGGCAGGCCAGCTGTGGGGTGGTATACCCACTGGGTAACTTGGAAGCAGGGCTGGAGTGTTAGCAAAATCGGACAAGGCTACGAGTCTTATGCCAGATTTCCTGATTTCCTTTGGTGGCTGAGGGCTACACACCAGGGCAGCCAGGGACTTGGTACTATGCACAGAGTGCATCGGTGGCTGGGGATGCACAGCTGGATGTGGTGCAGATGTGCATAGTGTGCTGTGGAAGCTATGTATGCAGCTGGCTGGACAGGATGCCCATGTGGTTTTTTACAAATTTAGCCCTGAGCCCAGCGCTGAGGCCAGCAGGCTTGGCATGGGTGAGTCCCCCAGTGGACTCTTGGGACTGGCGCACAGCTAGCAGGTTAGGCATCAAGTGTCTGTGCAGCCCCACCACCTGGTAGGTGCTTCTGTGCTTATTCTGGGTGTGGTGGGGGAGAAAATGTGACTTTGAGCTCCTTCATTGTTGAGGAAGTCCCCCAACACATTCACAAATCAGCACAAACACATCAGTCTCCTGTTGCCTCCGGCATCGTGTAAACTGCCATGTTTACATGGTCTCTCCACACAGGCAGAGACGTGTCTAGATCACTCACCCTCCTGGATCACCCAGTGCTGAGTCAGCTGACCTCCTAAGCTCCAGGATCCAAATTCAAGGGATTCAGCCCTTCTGGTTTCTAAAGCCAAATGTTATAGGGATTAGTCTTCCATGTGTGAGCTCCCTGGGGTGAGGGCTCACTTTCTTTGCCTTCTCTGCAGGCAGGTGGCCTCGGCCTTTCTGAGGGCCCTAACCTTTCAGATGCAGCTTCTCTATATTGAATTGCAGAGTTTATTCTGCCAGTCTTTGTTTTTGTTTTGTTTTATTTTTCCTTGATAGTTCATTGTCAAGTTGGATTCCATATAACACCCAGTGCTCATCCCAACAAGTGCCCTCCTCCATGCCCATCACCCCCCTTCACCTCCCCCCCATCAGCCCTCAGTTTGTTCTCACTATTCAAGAATTTCTCATGGTTTGCCTCCCTCCCTCTCCCCAACTGTTTTTCCCCTTCTGCCAGTCTTTGGGCCACTTTCTGGTTTATGGATTTGGATATGGATGTTATGTAGTTCAAAATATGGGACAGAGTAAGCTCAGCGTTCTCCTATGCTGATTAATTTTTTTAATGCCTTAATTTTTTGGATATTTGAGACATGGTCAGACAGACTCCTATCTCCCATGCACTTCAGGATTAGAAACGAATTTTCCCACATTTTCATGTAGTATTTTATATTTTGAAACTATATTTAATATATATAAAACAAATAGACTCAAGCAAAAGGGTGTAATTTGATGAGACTGATTTCATGGGTATAGCAGCATGAAATTGATGAATTTCTCTCTAAACCTTGCATCACAATCCTTTTGTGTCTAACATTAATGTTTCTTTTGAGTTAAGGACTAATTTTTTTTACACTTTCAGATATTGTCCAGGTGTCTGAATGCCTAAATTGGGGTACCTCCTTTTCCAATAGTCTATATTCTCATATGTGTTGCATTTGGTCAATCTTTGGGCTTTATCCTCTATTGTATTCCCTGTCCACCCAATTTTGTTGCCTACTTTAATAATGAGACCTTCATAACTGGATTGATTTTCACTAAATGGCATGAGCTGCAGTTCTAATTCTGTTAGGTATTTAAGAGCAAGTCAGATATACTGGGCACTTGTGTTGAGAATGTCACTCTGTATTTTTTGCCAGCCCTCTTCCCCACCCTTGGAGACAAGAATCCCATTTTGTTCACACAGAAATGTAGGTGATGTCAGGTCCCTTCTCTTCCCTTTCCTTTGTCTCTCAAACTCCCTGTCCCTACCTTCTGCCTGTCTCTTTCTCTGACTTAATCTCCCAGGCCCACTGCTCCACTCCAGCCACGATCAGGGTGTCCTTCAGCTGCTGGCCTAAGATCATGACCTGAGCCGAAGTCGGGCGCTTAACTGACTGAGCCACCCAGACAACCCATATATAACACACCTTCTTTATCCATTCATCAGTTGATGGACCTTTGGGCTCTTTACATACCTTAGCTATTGTTGATAATGCTGCTATAAACATTGGGGTGCATGTGCACCTTGAAGACATGACACCTGTATCCTTTCAATAAATACTAGTAGTGGAATTGCTGGGTCATAGCGTAGTTCTACTTTTAATTTGTTGAGGAACCTCCATGCTGTTTTCCAGAGTGGCTACACCGGTTTGCATTCCCATGAGCAGTACAAAAGGGTTTCCATTTTCTCTGCATCTTCCCCAACATTTTTATTCTCTGAGTTAATGTTAGCCATTCTGTCAGGTGTGAGGGGGTATTTCATTGTGGTTTTGAATTGTATTTCACTGATGATGAGTGATGTTGAGCATTTTTTTCATGTGTCTGTTATTCATTTGGATGTCTTCTTAGGAAAAGTGCTTATTCATGTCTTTTGCCCCTTTCTTCATTGGATTGTTTGTTATTTGGGTGTTAGGTTTGATAAGCTCTTTTTTTTCCTTATTTATTTATTTATTTATTTATTTATTTATTTTTGGTTCTGTACCATGGTTTATTTTTTTAAAAATAGTTCATTTCAATTTGGCTTCCATATAACACCCAGTGCTCACCCCAACAAGTGCCCTCCTCCATAACCATCACCCCCCTTCCCCATCCCCCCACCCCATCTGCCCTCAGTTTGTTCTCGGCATTCAAGAGTCTATCATGGATTACCTCCCTCCCTCTCCCTCACTATTTTTCTCCTTTTTCTCCCCCACGGTCCTCCATTAAGTTCTTCCTAACCCTCCTATACATGCAAACATATGGTAGCTGTCCTTCTCTGCCTGACTTATTTCACTCACATAACACTCTCAAGGTCCATCCATGTTGCTACATGTGGCCAGATTTCATTCTTTCTCATTGCCATTAACACCTGTTCTTTAAATATTTGGTAGAGTTCCCCTGGAAAGCCATCCGACTTGACTCTTGTTTTGAGAAGATTTTTGATTAGTAATCCACTTTCTTTACTGGTGATGGGTCTGTTCAAATTTTCTATTTCCACCTGTTTCACTTTGGTAGCTTATATGTTTCTAGGAATTTCTCCATTTCTTTCAGATTGCCCAATGAAGTGGCATATAATTGCTCATAATATTCTCTTAAGATTGTTTTTTATTTCTGCAGTTTTGGTTGTGATCTCTCTTCTTTCATTCTTGATTTTATTTATTTGGGTTCTTTTCTGTATCTTTTTGATCAATCTCAGTAGCGGTTTATCAACTTCTTCTTTCAAAGAACCAGCTCCTGGTTTAATTGATTTTCTTGATTTTGATATCATTGATTTCTGCTCTAATCCCTGTTATTTCTCTTCTTATGCCTGTTAGGGGCTTTATTTTCTGTTCTTTTTCCAGGTCCTTAAGGTGTTTGGTTAGATTGTGGATTTGAGACCTTTCTTCATTCTTTAGGAAGGCCTGGATTGCTATATACTTCCCTCTTATGACTGCCTTTACTGCATCCCAGAGGTTTTGGGTTGTCGTGTTATTTTCATTGGCTTCCATGTACTTTTTAACTTCCTCTTTAATATCTTGTTTAGCTCATTGATTCTTTAGTAAGATGTCCTTAATCCAAGTTTTTGTGGTCTTCCCAAATGTTACTTGTGGTTGATTTTGAGATTCATAGCGTGGTGACCTGAAATTATGCATGGTATAACGTTGATTTTTTTGTACTTCTTGAGGGCTGATTTGTCCACCACTATGTGTTCTATTATGAAGAATGTTCCCTGTGCACTCAAGAATTATTGGGTATTCTGAGGAAACTTAGAAGATGGCGGAGAGGTAGGGAGCTCTGTACCTGCACTCGCACCCATGCCTCACATGGAAAAGATCTGAAGCCATAGGAAACTGTACGAAACCCAAGAGATTGGGAGAAAAAGGACGGAGATTCCACTGAGAAAGCCTTCTAATGTGAGTGTGAACAGGGGAAGATAATATCGGGCCCGGATTGGAGACTGGAGGGACGGGGCGACCCCCTACTGTGGGGAGTGAGAGGGGGGAAAAAGAGAGTCCGAAACAGAAAAACTAGCGCCGGGGAGAAAAACCTCCACTCGGGGCGTAGGAAGACCTTGCGCACAAAATACCTGCGCACCAGGCCCCCCCACGCTCCAACTCAACCCGGAGAGGGTGCGCTCGTGGTTTGCTTCTTTGTGTTGGCTCCTGGCTGGCTGGGAGAAGCTGCGCGCCTACCGCCATTGCCCTCCTGGCAGGTTTGGACCCCTGGAGTAGCCGCGCGCAGGCACCGGCGTATGTGCTCCTAGCTGGCTGGAACTCTAGAGGGAAGGCAAAGAGCTAAAAACTGGGAGATTTTCCCGCAAATTTGTGTTTTGGGTGACGAGACACAGAGGGACCTTGATTTCCTCACTCCAGCTGGCTCAGTGCATCCGGCAGACAAGGCCCCCTGCACCGCCAGGCTCCCCAGCCCGACCTGGAGGAGAAGGGAGCAGGGCTTCTGGCTCCACCCCCAGACCTAGGCAGGAAGCTTGGAATTGCCCTGAGGGGGTTGCCAGCGGATTGCCTGGGGCAATTTTAGCGGGGCGCTTGGCCTGGGATTTGGAGGCTGGGAATGGCCTGGGTTGAAAAGCACAACAAACTTTGGCTGAGCCCCTGGCCCTGGGAGTTTACAGGCCCATAAAATCTAGGTGGAGCGCCACCACTCTCCTCCCTACAACCGCCAAGGCAGAACTCCCGCAGGACGTATTAGATCACACCACGCCCATCCCTGCTTGAGAGCTGCTCTCCTCCCCTTTTCCTTTTTTTTTCTTTTTTCTTTTCCCCAGAACACTGACCTGATTACCTCTGGTCACCGGCGTGCTTAAACAATCACATTTAGTCCATTCTGTAGATGTAAATTCTACACCTCCCGACCTTTTCATCTCTTTCTCTAAGGAGTAATTAGACTATATAGTTTCTCTGGATAACACCAGCATCCTTCTCTCACCTAACCAAACATACTCCACCCTTTAACTCTTTGAAAAAAGCTTCTTATCCCTTCTGCCTGTTCATTCTATTTCCAATTTTGCTTCATCCCCGCCCTGTCCTCTCTTCTGTCTCTATGCTCTTCAACCAGCACTGCACACATCCGGCTATTTAATTGTAGCTGGGAAATCCGGTTTATGCTACAAACCGTTCATTATCCATTTGTATTCTTCTTTTTTCCTTTTCTTTTCTTCCTTTTGGCCTTTTTATGTATTTTTTTATTTTCTATTATTCGCCCTCCCTCCTCCGTCTTTTCTCTTACCTTTTTCGCTGTTCCTCTCCGTTTGCATGTTAGTCGGATTTGTCTGTGCATTTGTGTGCCCCTGCTCCCTGTGTGTATGTCAGTCTGTTTTCCTCTCCAGGGCTACCTCAAGAAACAAGCCGAAGTACACATGGTGGAAAGGCCCAAATATCACTACGAGTAGGAAAACAAAATAACCAAGGTGTCAACAAGAGAGACCAAGAGATACCATTCAAAAAACACTCTCTGAAAGGATAGGCACTGGACAGTCAAAGAGTCTTCCTGGATGCAGCAGCGCCCACAGGTGCAGAGAGCATAACAGATCTTTAAAACTAACAAGAGCCAGAAAACTAACTAAAATGACGAAACGAAAAAGCTCTCCCCCAAAGAAACTCCCAGAAGAATTGACAGCTAATGAACTGCTCAAAACAGATATAAGCAGCATAAATGAACAAGATTTTAGAATAATAATGGTAAAATTAATAGCTGGGCTTGAAAAAACATAGGGGACATCAAAGAAACTATGGCTACAGACAAAATGGAAAATAAAAATAGGCATGAAGAATTAAAAAAAGCGATAAATGAGATACATAATAAATTAGAGGCCTACAAAGCACGGACTGAAGAGGGAGAAAGGAGAATAAGTGATTTAGAAGACACCATTATAGAAAAACAAGAAGCTGACAAAAAAAGAGACAAACTGATCCAGGAACATGAAAGAAGAGTTCGAGAGCTCAGCGACACGGTCAAACTCAACAATATCCGTATCATAGGAATCCCAGAAGAGGAAGAGAGGGGGAAAGGTGCTGAAGGAGTCCTGGAACAAATTATAGCAAAGAACTTCCCAAACCTGGAAAAGAAGTAAACGTTAAATACAAGAGGCTCAGAGGACCCCTCTCAGACGTAATCTGAATCGACCTTCTGCAAGGCATATCATAGTAAAAATGGCAAAATATAAGGACAAAGAGAAAATTTTGAAAATGGCTAGGGAGAAAAGGGCCCTAACATACAAAGGCAACCCTATCAGAGTGGTGACAGACCTATCTACTGAAACGTGGCAGGCCAGAAAGGAATGGTACGAGATCTTCAATGTGATGAACAGAAAAAATATGCAGCCAAGAATCCTCTATCCAGCAAGCCTGTCATTCAAAATAGAAGGAGATATAAAAATCTTTCCAAATAAATAGAAATTGAGAGAATTTGTCACCACTAAACCAGCCCTACAAGAATTCTGAGGGGGACACTCTGAAGGAAATGTTGCAAGGAACAAAGATACCAGAGACACTACCACAAACATGAACTCCACAAAGGACACAAAGATTCTAAACCCACATATCTCAATAATAACACTGAATGTAAATGGGCTGAATGCTCCAATCAAAACACATAGTGTAGCAGAATGAACTAAAAAACATAATCCATCTATATGCTCTCTACAAGAAACGCATTTTAGACTGGAAGATACCTTCAGATTAAAAGTAAGGGGATGGAGAAATATATATCATGCTACAGGAAATCAAAAGAAAGCCAGAGTAACAATAAATATATCAGACAAACTGGACTTTAATTAAAGACAATAACAAGAGATGAAGAAGGGCATTACATAATAATTACAGGGTCTACCCATCAGGAAGAACTAACAATCATAAATGTCTATGCACCAAATATGGGAGTACCTAAATATTTAAAACAATTAATAACAAACAGAAACAGGATCATAGATAAGAATGTACTAATAGCAGGGGACTTTAATACTCCACTTACAGCAATGGATATGTCAACCAGACAGAAAATCACTAAAGAAATAATGGACTTGAAAGACACATTGGACCAGATGGATCTGATAGATATATTTAGAACCCTATATCCTCAGGCCAGGGAATTTCCTTTCTTCTCAAGTGTGCATGGCACATTCTCCAAGATAGATCACATACTGGGAGATAAAGCAGCCCTCAATAAATATAAAAGAATAGAGATCATACCATGCACACTCTCAGATCATAATGCTTTGAAACGTGAAATCAATCACAGGAAGAAGCCTGGAAAACCTCCAAAAATATGGAGGTTAAAGACCACCGTAGTAAAGAATGAATGGGCCAATCAGGCAATTAGGGATGAAATTTAAAAATATATGGAAACAAATGAAAATGAAAAAACAATCCAAAATCTATGGGATGCGGCAAAGGCAATCCTAAGAGGAAACTACATTTCACTCCACGCCTATTTCAAGAAACTAGAAAAAGCGCAAATCCAAAACGTAACAGCTCATCACCTAAAGGAACTAGAGGCAGAGCAACAAGAATGCCCTAAACATAGTAGAAGAAGAGAAATAGTAAAAATCAGAGCAGAAATAAACAACATAGAGACCAAAGAAACAAATGAAGATATCAATGAAACCAAGAGTAGGTTTTTTGAAAAAAGAAACAAAATTGACAAACCTCTAGCCAGGCTTCTCAAAAAGAAAAGAGGGAGCACTCACATAGACAAAATCATGAATGAAAATGGAATTTTACAACCAACCCCTCAGAAATACAGGCAATTATCAGGGAATACTATGAAAAATTATATGCCAACAAATTGGACAACTTTAGAAGAAATGGACAAATTCCTAAACGCACACCCACTATCAAAATTCACATGGGAAGAGATAGGAAATCTGAACAGACCCATAACTAGTGAAGAAATTGAATCAGTGATCAAAAATCTCCCAACAAATGAGTCCAGAACCATATGGCTTCCCCGGGGGAATTCTACCAGACGTTTAAAACAGAATACCAATACTTCTCAAGCTATTCCAAAAAATAGAAAGCGAACAAAAACTCCCAGACTCATTTTATGAAGCCAGCATCACTCTGATTCCCAAGCCAGACAGAGATCCAGCTAAAAAAGAGAACTACAGGCCAATATCCTTGATGAATACAGATGCAAAAATCCTCAACAAGATCCTTGCAAATCCAATCCAACAGCACATAAAAAGAATCATCCACCAAGATCAAGTGGGATTCATTCCTGAGTTACAGGGATGTTTCAACATTCACAAATCAACCAATGTGATACATCACATCAACAAAAGAAAAGATAAAAACCATATGATCCTGTCGATAGATGCAGAAAAAGCATTTGACAAAATACAGCTTCCCTTCTTATTAAAGACTCTAGAGAAAGTTGGGATAGAAGGAACCTACTTAAACATCATCAAAGCCATTAATGAGAAGCCCACAGCTAATGTCCTACTCAATGGGGAAAAACTTAGAGCTTTACCCCTGAGATCAGGAACACGACAGGGATGTCCACTCTCACCACTGTTGTTTAACATAATGCTGGAAGTCCTAGCATCAGCCATCAGACAACAAAAGGAAATAAAAGGCATCAGAATTGGCAAAGAGGAAGTCAAACTTAAACTCTTCGCAGATGACATGATACTCTACATAGAAAACCCGACAAACCACCAGAAGCCTACTGGAACTATCTAAGAATTCAGCCAAGTTGCAGGGTACAAAATCAACGTACAGAAATCGGTTGCATTTTTATACACCATCAATGAAGCAACAGAAAGAGAAATCAAGAAGCTGATCCCATTCACAATTGCACAAAAAAAACATAAAATAACCTAGGAATAAACCTAACCAAGGATACAAGAGATCTATATGATGAAAACTATAGAAAACTTATGAAGGAAATTGAAGAAGACACAAAGAAATGGAAAAACATTCCATGCTCATGGATAGGAAGAATAAATATCGTTA
>NW_024082540.1:150037-157100 GCF_003009895.1 Hyaena hyaena
TTTTTTCTGTTCATCACATTGAAGATCTCGTACCATTCCTTTCTGGCCTGCCACGTTTCAGTAGATAGGTCTGTCACCACTCTGATAGGGTTGCCTTTGTATGTTAGGGCCCTTTTCTCCCTAGCCATTTTCAAAATTTTCTCTTTGTCCTTATATTTTGCCATTTTTACTATGATATGCCTTGCAGAAGGTCGATTCAGATTACGTCTGAGAGGGGTCCTCTGAGCCTCTTGTATTTAACGTTTACTTCTTTTCCAGGTTTGGGAAGTTCTTTGCTATAATTTGTTCCAGGACTCCTTCAGCACCTTTCCCCCTCTCTTCCTCTTCTAGGATTCCTATGATACGGATATTGTTGAGTTTGACCGTGTCGCTGAGCTCTCGAACTCTTCTTTCATGTTCCTGGATCAGTTTGTCTCTTTTTTTGTCAGCTTCTTGTTTTTCTATAATGGTGTCTTCTAAATCACTTATTCTCCTTTCTGCCTCTTCAATCCATGATTTGTAGGCCTCTAATTTATTATGTATCTCATTTATCGCTTTTTTTAATTCTTCATGCCTATTTATATTCTCCATTTTGTCTGTAGCCATAGTTTCTTTGATGTCCCTTATGTTTTTTACATGCCCAGCTATTATTTTTATGATTATTAATCTAAAATCTTGTTCATTTATACTGCTTATATCTGTTTTGAGCAGTTCATTAGCTGTCAATTCTTCTGGGAGTTTCTTTGGGGGAGAGCTTTTTCGTTTCGTCATTTTAGTTAGTTTTCTGGCTCTTGTTAGTTTTAAAGATCTGTTATGCTCTCTGCACCTGTGGGCGCTGCTGCATCCAGGAAGACTCTTTGACTGTCCAGGGCCTATCCTTTCAGAGAGTGTTTTTTGAATGGTATCTCTTGGTCTCTCTTGTTGACACCTTGGTTATTTTGTTTTCCTACTCGTAGTGATATTTGGGCCTTTCCACCATGTGTACTTCGGCTTGTTTCTTGAGGTAGCCCTGGAGAGGAAAACAGACTGACATACACACAGGGAGCAGGGGCACACAAATGCACAGACAAATCCGACTAACATGCAAACGGAGAGGAACAGCGAAAAAGGTAAGAGAAAAGACGGAGGAGGGAGGGAGAATAATAGAAAATAAAAAAATACATAAAAAGGCCAAAAGGAAGAAAAGAAAAGGAAAAAAGAAGAATACAAATGGATAATGAACGGTTTGTAGCATAAACCGGATTTCCCAGCTACAATTAAATAGCCGGATGTGTGCAGTGCTGGTTGAAGAGCATAGAGACAGAAGAGAGGACAGGGCGGGGATGAAGCAAAATTGGAAATAGAATGAACAGGCAGAAGGGATAAGAAGCTTTTTTCAAAGAGTTAAAGGGTGGAGTATGTTTGGTTAGGTGAGAGAAGGATGCTGGTGTTATCCAGAGAAACTATATAGTCTAATTACTCCTTAGAGAAAGAGATGAAAAGGTCGGGAGGTGTAGAATTTACATCTACAGAATGGACTAAATGTGATTGTTTAAGCACGCCGGTGACCAGAGGTAATCAGGTCAGTGTTCTGGGGAAAAGAAAAAAGAAAAAAAAAGGAAAAGGGGAGGAGAGCAGCTCTCAAGCAGGGATGGGCGTGGTGTGATCTAATACGTCCTGCGGGAGTTCTGCCTTGGCGGTTGTAGGGAGGAGAGTGGTGGCGCTCCACCTAGATTTTATGGGCCTGTAAACTCCCAGGGCCAGGGGCTCAGCCAAAGTTTGTTGTGCTTTTCAACCCAGGCCATTCCCAGCCTCCAAATCCCAGGCCAAGCGCCCCGCTAAAATTGCCCCAGGCAATCCCCTGGCAACCCCCTCAGGGCAATTCCAAGCTTCCTGCCTAGGTCTGGGGGTGGAGCCAGAAGCCCTGCTCCCTTCTCCTCTGGGGCAGGCTGGGGGGCCTTGTCTGCCGGACGCGCTGAGCCCGCTGGAGGAGGAAATCGAGGTCCCTCTATGTCTCGTCACCCAAAACACAAATTTGCGGGAAAATCTCCCAGTTTTTAGCTCTTTGCCTTCCCTCTAGATTTTTAGCCAGCTAGGAGCACAGACGCCCGGTGCCTGCTTGTGCGGCTCCTCCAGGGGTCCAAGCCCACCAGGAGGCAATGGCGGCAGGCGCGCGGCTTCTCCCAGCCAGCCAGGAGCCAGCACAAAGCAGCAGTCCATGAGCGCAGCCCCTCCGGGGCGAGTTGGAGCGTGGGGGGGCCTGGTGCGCAGGTATTTTGTGCGCAAGGTCTTTCTACGCCCCGAGCGGAGGTTTTATCCCCCGAGCGCTAGTTTTTCTGTTTCGGACTCTCTTTTTCCCCTCTCACTCCCTGCAGAGGGGGATCGCCCCGTCCCTCCAGTCTCTAATCCTGGCCCGATTTTATCTTACCCATTTCGCACTCACGTTAGAAGGCTTTCTCAGTGTAATCTCCGTCCTTTTTCTCCCAATCTCTTGGGTTTCGTACAAGGTTCCTATGGCTTCAGATCTTTTCCGTGTGAGGCATGGGCGCGAGTGCAGGTACGGAGCTCCCTACTTCTCCGCCATCTTGCCTAGTCCCCCCATTTCTCCTTTATTTTAAATGGCAGCCTTGCTGGATAAAGAATTCTTGGCTGCATATTTTTCTGATTCACATGTTGAATGTATTTGACCACTCTTTTCTAGTCTACCAAGTTTTTCTGTATAGCTCTGCTGCCAACCTGATCTATCTTCCTTTATAGGGTAAGGACTTTGTTCCCCTAGCTGCTTTCTTAATTTTTTCCTTTTCTGTATATTTTCTGAATTTGACTATGATATGCCTTATTGATGGTCAGTCTTCATTGAATCTAATGGGAGTTCTCTGTGCTTCTTGGATTTTGATGTCTGTATCTTTCCCCAGATTAGGAAAATTTTCCACGATAATATGCCCACAGAAACATTCTGCTCCTTTTCCTCTTTTCATCTTCTGGGACTCCTTGATTCAGATGTTATTCCTATTTTGTACATCACTAAGTTCTCTACTTCTTGTATTGTGTTCTTTTTCCTTTGTTTCCCTATTTTTTCCTGCTTAGTTATTCTCCAGAAATGTGTCTTCTATATTGCTGATTCACTGCTCTATCTGTTTTTTCCATCATGCATCCACTCAAGATTGCAGCTCGGTTATAGTAGTTTAATTTCATCCCGACTAGATGTTACTTCCTTTATCTCTGCAAGAAGGGAAAGGGATTCTATTTTTTTCTCAATGCATGCTACACCTGATGTGCTCTGTGTATGAATTCATCAAACAGCCAACTCCGTGTAAGATTTCAGAAGAGCTTCCATAGAATGAAAGAGGCATATCTTAGCAGAAAGTTTTTGTTTTCCTTCCTACTTCTCTCCATTCCCACCTCCCTCCCTTCCTTCCTTCTCTCCTTTCCTCCCCCATTGCTTCCCTCCCTCCCTCGGTCCCTCCAGCCTACCTACTTGTCTGCCTGCCTGCCTGCCTGCCTGCCTTCTTTCCTTTCTGTTTATTTAAGGATTTAAAAATAATCCTAGTACTAAACTTCACTGTGGATACTGGCTTTTTAAAAAGTGAGGGAAATAACGATTTAGTGCATTTTTAAATGTATTATCAATGGTCAAAACTGAATATGTCGAATATTCATTTAATGTAAACAGACTTTTCATTCAAAAAAAGCTATTTACTTCGTGCTCTTTAACAGAAATTGTGAAGTACCATTACTTAAATAGGAAATTCTAATTTTTCTTATTTTTAATCCTGTGAATTAATTATGCAAAATAAAATTGTGATTTCATTGGATAACTATTTTGGTATTTATCAGGAACTATAGGTTTTTACTAATAATATGTTTTGACAGCAAACTTAATTTCCTTTTTTCTCCTCTTAGAGCCTGAGAATATCAAAGTAAGAATTTAAGCGTTAGTTTTCTTGGCAATATTTTCTCAGTATAGATGTTTTATGCCGCTTTTTAAATGTTTATTTTGAGGGAGAGAGACAGAATGCGAGTGGGGGATGGACAGAGAGAGAGAGGGAGACACAGAGTTCAAAGTGGGCTATAGGCTCCCACCTATCACGACAGAGCCCAATGGGAGGGTAGAACCCACAAACCGTGAGATTATGACCTGAGCCAGAGTTGGACATTCAACCAGCTGAGCCCCCCAGGCACCTCTTGATGTGCATTTTAATTCAACTAAGGATAACTATGGTGACTTCTGATGTCTAATTGACTGGTTAACTCTTCAAAATCTTTCTCTTCCCTATTTGGAGCCTAAGTGACAATGTGGAGGGAGATGCCATCTCTGAAGAGAAGAGATCAGGAGGAGGACCACATCACCAGAGTAGAGGGAATGAAATGAGTGTAATTTTACATAGAAATGTTTAGGGAAGAAGTGATGGTATGAGCTTGACGTTTGGAGTGAGGACTTTGCCATGACCTGGCTCCTGGTGAAATGTGAAGATGAGAAAACACTCTTTGAGTCTATCAAGGAGCCTAAGCTTAGAGAAGAAGCCAGCTCTTGCCAGGAAGGGTGTGTGTCACAAAAAAGCTTGAAACCATGGTTTTGAGTCTTAAGTGGAGGGATCTGTTCATGCCACAGGAGAATGAGTGGAAACGAACTTGTTGCAAACGGGGGTAACGTATTCTGCAGGGGCCCCAATAACTGTGATGATTCTGTGGTGTTGTCTACTGAGAGCCAGGTGGCTGCCTGACATGTAGGAAGTCTTCAAAGGCTGGTGTTCATCACTGTGAGTGCAGCAGGGGTGGTGGTGAGAAGACGGAACTCAGGGCATAAGAGCTCTTACACTGGGCCAACAGAAAAGAAGTCTGCACTTCGTGGTCAGATGAGAGAATGAATGCCTATTAGAGGAATCTATTCTTGAGCTTCCATGTGTTATCCACCCATAATTGGGTGCTTCGTGTGTGTTGAATAATATTCTTGTAAGGTTGGAGGTAACATTCTCATGTTGGGATGAAAAAATGTTTGTCTTCTAGGAATTGCCATTAATCTAATCCTCCAGCAACTACGTGTAAAGCTGAGATTGTACCCAAGTGTGTTTGAGTCCAAAGACCTTGTCCACCAGGGCCACCAGGCTAGGGTTTATGAAAGGCAATCTGTGAGCAGCAGGAAATCATCCAAGGCCTTTGGATAGTCAGTCAGCAGTTTGAGCTTTTCTTATGTGGATTCCAAATAGCACCTGGGGGTATAAGTGGCTCAAACCAAGACTAAATGGTGGTTTTGTTTGCTTTTGTTTGTTTATTTGCAGGACCCTACTTATGTACTTTAATAATTGGAGGAGAGAAATGTAAGTTGATAGGATTCGATTTTTCTGTTTCATCTTTGGTGCTGACATAAGTATTTGAAGTGACTGAATTTTCCAAGAAAGATGCTTCCAGATGGGAGAGACATTAGAAGGTATTTTATGGTGTTTCTCCATTGTAGACAGTATATTAAATATTACTCCCATTAAAATAAGTTTTTTTTTAAATTTTTTAAAAATATTTTTATTTATTTCTAGGAGAGAGAGAGAGAGAGAGAGAGACAGAGAGAGAGAGACAGAGAGCGTGAGCAGGGGAGGGTCAGAGAGAGGGAGACACAGACTCTGACATAGGCTCCAGGCTCTGAGGTGGCAGCACAGAGCCCGACGCGGGGCTCAAACCCACGAACCGCGAGATCATGACCTAAGCGAAAGTCGAACGCTTAACCGACTAAGCCACCCAGGCGCCCCCGAAATAAGGTTTTCTTAACCGTGCTATAACTTGATTTCCTCACGCACAATGGGAAAACTAAAATGTTAGTTACACCCACCTGTCAGATCATGTCTGTGCTGCTAATACACTGGGATTATTTGATGTCACTGGTTTGGTAACAACCTTAGAAAAAGTTTTGTCTCCTCTTAGTTTACAGCGAATAACTGAGAAGATCAATACTCTTATTTTTTTAATGTTTATTTCTGAGAGGGAGGGGGGGGAGAGAGAGAGAGACAGAGACAGAGACACGGAGATGGAGAAAGAGAACGAACAGAGGAGGAGCAATGAGAGAGAGGGAG
Organism: Hyaena hyaena; assembly: GCF_003009895.1. Taxonomy (NCBI): domain Eukaryota; kingdom Metazoa; phylum Chordata; class Mammalia; order Carnivora; family Hyaenidae; genus Hyaena; species Hyaena hyaena. The sequence goes on from NW_024082540.1 coordinate 156,058, forward strand.
ACACAGAATATGAATCAGGCTCCAGGCTCTGAGCTGTCAGCAGAGAGCATGATGCAGGGCTTAAACTCACAAACTGTGAGATCATGACCTGAGCTGAAGTTGGTCGCTTCACCGACTGAGCCACCCAGGCACCCCTACACTTTTAATAATGAAAACAGAGAAATTTACATGTTGAAGAAATATCCATTTGGGAACAGAAGGTACCATTGCCCTTTCAATATTTTTTTGTGATTTCATTTTGGTTATTTCTACTCTGGTAGATCATCCTACTGACCTATTTCATGTGTTCTATAAACAGTACGAATTCAAGACACGCTTCACAAATGTAAAGAACTACCTCTTTATTTGTGAAAGGAGTCACACATTAGAAGACAGGTTTATCTAGCACTATGCTTTTTTTTTTTTTTATCTGATTCTTTTCATAGAAGAATGAATTAAAGAAATGTCTTCAGGAAACTAAGAGAGAAAGTAAATTTCTCTCTGATGAAGCTCTTAAATCAAAGGTAAGAATCCCTTCTTTGCCTGGATTGCATTCTAACAACACAAGTAAATATGACGAATTATTATTACTCATTCAACATGTTTTGTTGAAGGAGAACATCAAAATAGTTGAGCACTTTAATGACATTAAAAAGTTTCTTTAGTGATTATTTATTGAGAGACAGAGACAGAGTACAAGCAGGGGAGGGAGGGGGCAAAGAGAAAGGGAGACACAGAATCCAAAACAGGTTCTGGGATCTGAACTATCAGCACAGAGCCCAACGCGAGTCTCAAACTCACAAACCAAGAGATGACGACCTGAGCTGAAGTCGGATTCTTAACCAACTTAGGTACCCAGGTGACCAATTTAATGAAATTTTAAATGACACCCCTGAAAGTGAATGAGCTACCTTGCAGTCTCAAAGAGAGAGAGAGGCATGTCAAGAATTAGAAAGTGGTAAGAGTTGGCTGCTGAGTTTTACTGTGATTTGGCTTTGGAGGCTTTTTGTTCATTGGGTGGGTGAGCACAACATATTCTCTTGCTGTTTACCAAAGTAGAGAGT